>NC_054481.1:135363731-135476231 GCF_017639515.1 Carcharodon carcharias
GAATGTGGTACCATGATTCAAGAAGGGTAGCAGGGCTAAACCAGGTAATTACAGGCCAGTGAGTCTAACATCAATGGTAGGGAAACTATTGGAAAAAATTCTGAGGTTCAGAATTAATCTATACTTGGAGAGGCAGAGATTAATCAGGGATAGTCAGCATGGCTTTGTCAGGGGGAGATCATGTCTAACAAATTTGTTTGCATTTTTCAAGGAGGTGACTGGTTGTGTAGATGAGGGTAGTGCAGTTGATATAGTCTACATGGACTTCAGTAAAGCTTTTGACAAGGTCCCGCATGGTAAGAGTCCATGGGATCCAGGGAAATTTGCCAAATTGGATCCAAAATTGGCTTAGTGGCAGGAGGCAGAGGGTGATGGTCAAAGGTTGTTTTTGCGATTGGAAGCCTGTGATGAGTGGTGTACCGCAGAGTTTGGCACTGGGATCCTTGCTGTTTGAAGTATACATTAATGATTTAGACGTGAATATAAGAGGTTTGATCTGTAAGTTTGCAGAAGACACAAGAATTGGTGGTGTCGTAAATAGTGAGGAGGAAAGTCTTAGATTACAGGATGATATAGATGGGCTGGTAAGATGGGCAGAGCAGTGGCAAATGGAATTTAATCCTGAGAAGTGTGAGGCGATGCATTTTGGGAGGACTAACATGGGCAAGGGAATACACAATAAATGGTAGGACCCTAGGAAGTACAGAGGTTCAGAGGGACCTTGGTGTACATGTCCATAGATCCCTGAAGGCAGCATCACAGGTAGATAAGGCAGTTCAGAAGGCATATGGGATACTTGCCTTTATTAGCCGAGGCATAGAATATAAGAGCAGGGACGTTATATTGGAACTGTATAAAATGCTGGTTAGGCCACAGCTGGAGTACTGTGTGCAGTTCTGGTCACCACACTATAGGAAGGATGTGATTGCACTGGAGAGGATGCAGAGGAGATTCACCAGGATGTTGCCTGGGCTGGAGCATTTCAGCTATGAAGAGAGACCAGATAGTTGGGGTTGATTTCCTTAGAGCAGAGAAGGCTGAGGGGGGACCTGATAGAGGTATACAAAATTATGAGGGGCATAGATAGGGTAGATAGGAAGAAACTTTCCCCTTTAGTGGAGGTATCTATAACCAGGGGACATAGATTTAAGGTAAGGGGCAGGAGGTTTAGAGGGGATTTGAGGAAAAAAATGTTTCACTCAGAGGGTATTTGGAATCTGGAACTCGCTGCCTGACGGGGTGGTAGAGGCAGGAACCCTCATAACATTTAAGAAGTAATTAGATGAGTACTTGAAATGCCATAGCATACAGGGCTATAGGCCAAGTGCTGGAAAATGGGTTTAGAATAGATAGGATGATGGCTGGCATGGATACGATGGGCTGAAGGGCCTGTTTCTGAACTTTATAACTCTATGACTCTAAAAGATTAATACACAAGACAAGGGCTCATGATGTGAGGTGGGGGTAATATATTATCGTGCAGAGAGGGTAATACATTAGCGTGCAGGGAGGGTAATACATTAGCGTGCAGGGAGGGTAATACATTAGCGTGCAGGGAGGGTAATACATTAGCGTGCAGGGAGGGTAATACATTAGCGTGCAGGGAGGGTAATACATTAGCGTGCAGGGAGGGTAATACATTAGCGTGCAGGGAGGGTAATACATTAGCGTGCAGGGAGGGTAATACATTAGCGTGCAGGGAGGGTAATACATTAGCGTGCAGGGAGGGTAATACATTAGCGTGCAGGGAGGGTAATACATTAGCGTGCAGGGAGGGTAATACATTAGCGTGCAGGGAGGGTAATACATTAGCGTGCAGGGAGGGTAATACATTAGCGTGCAGGGAGGGTAATACATTAGCGTGCAGGGAGGGTAATACATTAGCGTGCAGGGAGGGTAATACATTAGCGTGCAGGGAGGGTAATACATTAGCGTGCAGGGAGGGTAATACATTAGCGTGCAGGGAGGGTAATACATTAATGTGCAGGGAGGGTAATACATTATCGTGCAGGGAGGGTAATACATTATCGTGCAGAAAGGATTATATATTATCGTGCAGAAAGGATTATATATTATCGTGCAGAAAGGATTATATATTATCGTGCAGAAAGGATTATATATTATCGTGCAGAAAGGATTATATATTATCGTGCAGAAAGGATTATATATTATCGTGCAGAAAGGATTATATATTATCGTGCAGAAAGGATTATATATTATCGTGCAGAGAGGATTATATATTATCGTGCAGAGAGGGTAATAAATTATCGTGCAGAGAGGGTTATATATTATCGTGCAGAGAGGGTTATATATTATCGTGCAGAGAGGGTTATATATTATCGTGCAGAGAGGGTTATATATTATCGTGCAGAGAGGGTTATATATTATCGTGCAGAGAGGGTTATATATTATCGTGCAGAGAGGGTTATATATTATCGTGCAGAGAGGGTAATATATTATCGTGCAGAGAGGGTAATATATTATCATGCAGAGAGGGTAATATATTATCATGCAGAGAAGATAATACATTATCATGCAGAGAAGATAATACATTATCATGCAGAGAGGATAATATATTAGCATGCAGAGAGGATAATATATTAGCATGCAGAGAGGATTAGTTCATGGACAGGAAGCAAACAGTAGGGTAAATGGGGCATTTTCAAGTTGGCAGATCGTGACTAGTGGAGTGCCTCCTGGATATGTGCTAGTGCCTCAGCTATTGACTTATAAGTTTCTAGAATGCTTTTGTGACAGTTTCCTGGAAGAATATGTTGTAGAACCAACTAAGGACGAAGCTATTTTAGATCTAATATTGTGTCATGGGGTTTGGGTTAATTAGTAATCTCATAGTAAAAGATGCACTGGGAAATTGTACTTTCTACATCTGTGGAACAGTAACAGTTGAAGATTTAGTCAGGGAAACGACAAACAATTATATCACTAACTGCTAGACGAAATAACGACTTGCATTTCTATAGCACCTTTCATAACCTCAGAACATCCAGGATCACATAAGTTTCAAATGCATTGAACTGAAGTTGAACCCCAAGATCAGCCATGATCGTATTGAATGGTGAGTAGGCTTGATGGGTCATATGGCCTACTCCTGCTCCTATTTCCCATGTTCTTATGATTCACTCAATAGGTACCTGATGTTGAAAGACTGATTTGTTTTTCCATTCCTGAAGCCAATTGCAGCATATCCTTTCTTAAATGTGGAGACCAAAACTGCAAACAGTTCTCCAAGTGTGATCTCACCAAAACCCTGTACAATTGCAGCAAGACTTCTCTATTCTTGTACTTCAGTCCCCTTATAATAAAGGACAACATGCTATTTGCCTTCCTAATCATATGCTGTACCTGTATGCTAACTTTGTGTTCCCAGTACAAGCAACCCAAATCTCTTTGAATATCAATATTTACAAGTTTAACATCTTGTAAAAAATATTCTGTTTTTCTATTCCTATGACCAAAGAGAATAACCTCACACTTCCTCACATGATACTCTATACAAACATTTAACCAAGAAATAAAAATCGGAACTGAAATTAAAACAGAAATGTTTCCCTACCACTCGGATGGATGATAATTTCCACAGGTCTGTCAAAAGTGTGTTTCTCAGCCAATGTAATCATCACACTGGAGGCACAAAATGCTGAGGGGTCAGCATCAGCTCGGATTGAGTGAGTCGGACTTTCTACACCTGTGGAACAATACAGGTTGGAGATTTAGTCAGGGCAATGACTGATAACTACATCACTAACAGATGGACTAACGAAAGACTTATATTTATATAGTGCTTTTCACAACCTCAAAACATCCAGGTCAAGTCATGTTCATGTGCATTTGCTGTTGCAAAGTAGGAAACGAGGAAGTTAATTTCTCACAAAAAGAAATGAGATACTGAGCAGACACCTGTTTTAATGATATTGACGGAGGCAAATATTGTCCAGGACATTGAATTAGGGCCATGGAATCTTTTATATCCACCAGAGAGGAAAACGTGCTCTCTGTTTAACAGTTCATCTGAAAGACAACACCTTCAATACGCAGCATTCCCTCAATACTTCATGGATTTTATGTTTATTACTCTGGAGTGGGACTTGAACCAGAAGCTTATTCAACTGAAAGCAAAGTGTAGGACACAAGTACTTTCTCAGAAAAATTACATTTCAGTATTTGCCTTTCTGTCTATTATAAAAAAAATGTTCCATCCACAGAAATTCTCTTGAAATATCAGTATTCATTTCTGATGATTATTCGATGGCTTTTCTGGAAATATATTCTTGAGTGAGAACTTGTTTAGATTTGGTTCTGATTTTCCTCTCAATTTAGAAACCTGTTTGCACTCACTGCCCGGGTCTACACATGCAAATGGAGTCCTGAGGGGCTAACGGAATTTGGTTAAACATAGCCAACCATGACTCAGCAACTCCAGGAGAAGGTGGAAGAAAACTGGAACTTACCACTAGCCAGGTCAGTAGATGGTAACTAAAAGTCAGCCCTATTTCCCATGTCTTTCTTAGCAAATCAGACTTGTAAGCTCAGCTTCCTCAGGTAGCTCAAGCAAATTTTGCTTCTAGTTAAGACATAATAAAGAGCCGCTCTACACAAACTCACAATGGCTGGATGTATTAAACAACGGGCAAGTAGAACATAAAACCAATCACACACTCATCCTGAAGTCAAAACTGACTGCATAGCCTGTCACTTCGGTTCACCTAACTTGGCAAAACACTGGAAGTATTTATTTTTCTTCTCGAGAATGGGACCAATAGCTTTTCCAATACCATTATTTTTACACAGTAGAGAAGCATGTGTTTTTTTGGAACAGGTCCACTTTAAAAATGCTTAGATAGAGCAAACCATGCATTCAACTATGATTGGTTATACCAGAAGTCAAATTTTTAGAAGTTGTTTATATTAGAATTCCATGTGTGGACTCAACATGACTCCCAAATCCATCTCAGCAACTAATTCGGAATTAAAACAATGGCCTCAATATTTACAGAGAGGTGGGAGAGGTCAGAAGAACTGAGCAAAGCTGGGACAGAAAGATTTCACCAAACTTCATGGTAAAATACCATTAACATTTTTTGATCCATTTCCACCCGACAGTCAACAATACAGACCCCTGCCCATTGGCAGAGTCTGCAGCCACTGTCTCCTGGGGATTACCTTCCCCCACCCATCATGGAGAGAGTTAATATTGAGGCCAAACTGTTTCTGGATATCTGCAGATTATTTCTAAATAATGTTCCAGCTGGCCAGTCCTTAAATTTAATTAATGTCTTCGCTCTCTTCTAAAAGTACTAACCCATTAGAGTTAATCCCAATTCTCTCCTTACCCTACCTTTGTCCACACACTTTCCCAAAAGAGGTATTGGGCAGTCTCGAGCTGAAGATAATTCTGGTGAATTTTCCATCCTGGTGCTTATTAGGTACTGGAGCCATTACTATTCCCTCTGCTGCTGCTCTGACGAGACTAATGCATGCAGACTGAGAATTGAAACTGGGGACAACGCCAGTCCTTATCTGTCAGCTCTGCACTAAGCACTGGGTATATTACAATTAAGTCAACAGACACATTTACTTCTTTTTACATTGATTGGATATCTACGCAGCATACTTTCTGCCACTTGAGTGGATGGCTGGTCAGCAATAATATTAATCCTTAACAATTGTAACGAAAAAGTCAACAATTTGCTGCATTTAAAAAAAACCATTCACACACACACAGATATACATAGAATGTAGGTGCATTACTTTTTCACAGAATCTTAATGGCACAGAAGGAGGCCATTCGGCCCATCATGTCAGCACTGGCTCTCCAAATGAGCATTATGACCTAGTGCCATTGCCCTGCCTTTCCCCCGTACCCTTGAACGTTATTTTTATTCAAATAATCATTTAATACCCTCTCAAATGCCTCAATTGAACCTGTCTCCACCACAGTTCCAGGCAGCGCATTCCAGACCCGAACCACTCTGTGTGAAAAAGTTTTCTCACGTCACATTTGCTTCTTTTGCAAATCATTTTAAATCTATGACCTCTCGTTTGATCCGTTTACGAGTAGAAACAGTTTCTCCCTATCTACTCTGTCCAGTCCCTTCATGATTTTGAAAACTTCTATCAAGTCTCCTCTCAGCCTTCTCCTCTCCAAGGAAAACAGTCCCAACTTCTCCAATCTTTCCTCATAGCTGAAGTTTCTCATCCCTGGAACCATTCTTGTAAACCTCTTCTGCACTCTCTCTCTTTCAAAAATACAGACACCCCTTCTTCTCAACCCCCCACATCCCCCGTTTTAGATCCGATAAAAGATGGGATGGTGCCAGCTCTATCAATGAGAGACTCTCCAATCCATTGCCTGTCCATTCTACAAAGCAATAGAGTTTCTTTACTTGAATATAAAAAATGCTTCATATTCTGACCTGCCAGTAAACAGGGTGCTCTGATTTCAAGCTGGAAACTAAAGTCATATGTAGTAGGATTGGTGACCTCATCATCCAAAAGTTTTGCCAAACAGAACTGGCTCTCGCTCTGGTCCAGAGGGCTGAAGTCACATTGATGTCTGTCTTTGCTGGGAACAAAATACAGGACAATAACAATAGCTTGAAATTGCATTTGGATTTTTTTGATATAGAGTCAAATAAAACTCTCCTTGTCTCCATTCTATTTAGTATTGTAATATCAGTTTGAATAATGAGTTTGTACATTAAATGAGTGTTATACAATACTGGAGAAAGAATCCAAGCTTTTAAGTATTGCTAAACAAAAACAGAATTACCCGGAAAAACTCAGCAGGTCTGGCAGCATCGGCGGAGAAGAAAAGAGTTGACGTTTCGAATCCTCATGACCCTTCAACAGAAGTTCTGTTGAAGGGTCATAAGGACTCGAAACGTCAACTCTTTTCTTCTCCGCCGATGCTGCCAGACCTGCTGAGTTTTTCCGGATAATTCTGTTTTTGTTTTGGATTTCCAGCATCCGCAGTTTTGTTTTTATTTTTAAGTATTGCTATCTTGTTCCTCTAAAATTTCAAATACAATTTCCCTTCCCTGCATCAGTCAAGACTCATTGTATTATCTCCTTCGCTCTCAAAGCCTCTCATTCATGGAACTCCCCATATCAATTTGACTTCCAATGCTCCTAGAAGCTCCAGGTGTTTGATACTCAAGTTTATGGCCTCCTAGGCACTATTAACAGGGGTTTAACATTATTCATTCACATGATGTTAGCTTTGATAGCAAGGCCAGCTTTTGTTACCCACCTCTAATTGCTCTTGAGAAGGTGGTGGTGAGCCACTGCAGTCCATGTGGGATAAATACACCCATAGTGCTGTTCAGAAGGAAATTCCAGGATTTTGACTGAGTGACACTGAAGGAACAGTGGTATTGTTCAAAATCAGGATTTCACCCCCACCTTCCTACAAAAATCCACTTGAATGCTTTCTTAATGCCAAAAACAGTTATTCTCACCTCCTGAATGCAGCTCTTTAACCTATCTTTCAACCAAAGCTGTAATGAGGTCTGGTTCTAATGGGTCCCAAACTGAGCATTGACAAGCAGTTTATCAGTAAGTGCTACTTGATAGCACAGTCAATGACAACTGTCATCACTTTGCTGATAACTGAGAGTAGACTGATGGGGCAATAATTGTCCGGCTTACATCAGTGACTTAGTCTCCACAAGGATTACACAGTCTTTTAAATGTTATCACAGAAAATATACCTGTGACAGGATCATCACTTCTCTGCCTTTCTGAATTCTTTGCCTGATTTCCATCACACCCACACTCTCCCCAGCTCCCTGCTAACATCGAGAAATGAAGGCATTCCTGCACCCAGAGTCTGAATCAAAATCAAAGAATTCAACTCTCACCTTCCCATCCCACAACTAATCAGCCATTTACCTTGAATTAAGCTGAACTAATCAATTAAATAAAACTGATTCAATCTTTAAAGTAAATGGACAATTTGTCTGCACTACTGGCTCAAACAGAACCTGATGTGGTCAATCTGTAAATTACCTTTTGAGCTGATTTTCAATTGAACTTTGTTCATCAGCCCCAAAAGAAGCTAATTTGGGGACATACAAGGATGGAAGCAGAAGTCTGATGGTCCCATTGGGTAGTGTCTGCAACTCCAAGGAAGTACTGATTAGCACAGTTACTGTTTCAAGTGGACGGATGATACCAAAGTTCACTGCAAACACTGTCCGATCTAAATCTTCATCCAGAACAAAGTGACCTGTGAGGAAAAGCAAGTCCATATTTTGCCAACTCAAAAATGTTTTGTTTCAAAGTGATTATTGCACACCACTGACAATAATGATCATAAGACACAGGAGCATAAATTAGGCCATTCAATCATGGCTAATAAGTTTCTCAACCCCATTCTCCCACCTTCTCCCCATAACCTTTGATCCCCTTAGCAATCAAGAATGCAAAAAGAATTTCTAAACATTTAACTAAATATAATAATTATATTTTTTACAAACAAACATGGTAATGTAGCTGAGAAGACTGTATTTTATTGGCTAACAAAAGGACATGATTTAACTTTTATTTATTTTGCTAAATTGATGTAAATCTAAGCGTGACATGAGACAAAATGGATGTAAAGTAGGCTCCTACCACATGCCCAGAACAGGGGTTATTAACTTTGACTCATTGGACAAGCTGCTCTCCAGAGCAACATGTGACCTTTCCATTTAGTTCTTGTTATATTAGTGGCCAACATCACAGCTGCTGATATTGACTTGACTTGCCAGCTATGGGGATGCTGAGACAGACGAAGAATCTAACGATCCCATCAGTTGGACATCCAGAGCTATCAGGCCTCAGCTGCATAGACCCATGAATTTTGTGTCCACCAGCCTTAGCTAAGGGACAGGTGTGAATGTTGAGCAGGGGGAAGCCACAGCAGGGGAAGGAAGGAACATTCTGGCAGTTTGGTATGTGTCAGGGAGGATTGTGTGAAGGTCCTGTGGAATCGGGATGAGGGGCTGTTGTGGTGGGGTGGGTGGGGGGGGTGGAATTAGAGAGACCAGTGTAGGGGAAGCCAGAATGTTCCTTTTAGGGCCCGGAGGAAAGTTAAAAATGGGAAGGCCACAATGGCACATATTACTGATTCCTGATTAAAATAGTAGTCAGTTCCTAATGATGTCATTGGAACAATCTGCACTTTTAAAGATGCACCTCACTGGCCTCTGGCCTTCCCATCTGTTTGAAACAGCAACTTAGAATCAGAACCTGAGAAGAGACTGGGACCTTGAGGCAGAATTTTATGTCCCACGGGCAGATGCGCACCGGACCTGACTGGGAGTAAAGTGGCACATGATGTCGGGCGAGTATCCTGACATCACTGCGCGCTTGTGCTATATTTCAGTCGGCAGGCGCAGGCGAGAGTCAGCAATGTGCCCGCCGCTAATTAAGAGGCCGATTAAGGCCTTAATCAATTAATTTAATCTTGTGTTTTGCTGCACGTCCAACCTTACGGTTGGCGGGTGGGTGAATAGGCCAGCGGCCTTTGCATTTTTCAGGAAACCTCATCCATGGGGGGGGATGAGGTTTCCAACAGTAATTTTTTTAAACTTTGAAATATAATTTTTATTATGTCCCTGTTATGTGGCTGAGTCACATTTAGGGGCATGTTTCCCTCATTTTTTAAATCTTTATTTTTCATTGTAAAATTCCTCAGCTCCCTGAGGTAGCTCCATGCCTTCGAGGAGTTTTCTGTGCACACTCCCCACCCCCCCCGGCACATGCGCAGGCTTCAGCATTTGCACTCCTCCTGCACCCACCCTGGCATCACTGAGGCTCTCGGCGGGCGTTTCACCCAGGCTGTCTGTTATCTGACAGGCAGCGTGAAATCACGGTCAGAGCCCAATCGCGGTCCATTTGTGGCAGCCATTGCCAGCCTGCCCATCGTGCCCACCCGAATATCCTGCCCTTGGTAAATAAACCCCAGAGACAATTTTAACTGCCCCAGCCACTCTGTTTCCACTAGATGGGCAAGCTGAATGTCACCTTTTGACCCATTGTTATGAACATCCATTCAATTGGACCATAAAACTTAATTTTACTCAAAGCCCTTAGAAAGGTAACACTTTAACCCATCTGAAAGGTAAAATTGTAGCCCAGGTTTCTTGGGTGAAAATTTACAGGGATCAAAACAACAGTTAATTTAGGAATGATTGGCAATAGAAAGTACTCAAATACTGTTGGAGTTAGGATGGATCTTTGGCCACACGTATCAGGAAAGTTCCAAGGTCCATCTATTGCCTGCACTGAGTGAACTGCCCTTGGCTGCAATGGCAGCACCCAGTGCTAAAACTGGCTCAGGATGGAGGGGAAAATCAGCCAACAGCTTTCCAACGATTGGCATCACCAAGCATGAATACATTGACATCAAACGGGACTAGGATGGGGTTTAATAACACTGCAATCCAATACGCAACCAATACTTCTTGGCTCACCAACAAAATAATTTTTATTCACATAAATCTCTTTACGTGTGAATCTCAATTTTTGTGTATTCCACAGATGAGCAGAGAGTAGCGAGAGACAGTCTTCTGTCATTTGTCAATCTCATGCCATAAAATATGTACCCGCTCTTTATTTAGCACAAAGCTCAGGTTAGTAATGATGCTGATCAACTCCATAAAAGGATGATGTGTGGAAATGAAAAATATTCGAGAGAAATAGTGCTTCAAATCATTATTAAAAAAAATAAATACTTTAGAAGTCTTTACCTTGGTCACTCTGGAAGGTTCCAGATGAGATATTACAACAGTCAAAATTACAATAATCTATTTTAGCTTTGTCCTTTATTTGCACTGTTATAATGCGTCCAGAAATCATTGCTTCAAATCCAACCACAGTGGTGAATTCATCCAAGGGATAAATAAACAAAGCTGAAAGAAAACAGACTAACTTAGTGAGAGTGGTCAATGTACCCCATTCCCTCAGGGTGGTCAATATAGCCCCTCCCTCACAGTGGTCAGTGTTCCCCATTCCCTCACAGGGGTCAGTGTTCCCCATTCCCTCAGAGTGGTCAGTGTTCCCCATTCCCTCAGAGTCATCAGTGTTCCCCATTCCCTCACAGGGATCAGTGTTCCTCATTCCCTCACAGGGGTCAATGTATCCCATTCCCTCAGAGTGGTCAATATAGCCCCTCCCTCACAGTGGTCAGTGTTCCCCAGTTCCCCATTCTCTCAGAATGGTCAATGTACCCATCCCCTCAGAGTGGTCAGTGTTCCCCATTCCCTCAGAGTCATCAGTGTTCCCCATTCTCTCAGAGTCATCAGTGTTCCCCATTCCCTCATAGGGGTCAGTGTTCCCCATTCCCTCACAGGGGTCAGTGTTCCCCATTCCCTCACAGGGGTCAGTGTTCCTCATTCCCTCACAGGGGTCAGTGTTCCCCATTGCCTCAGAGTCATCAGTATTCCCCATTCCCTCACAGGGGTCAGTGTTCCCCATTCCCTCAGAGTGGTCAGTGTTTCCCATTCCCTCACAGGGGTCAGTGTTCCCCATTCCCTCAGAGTGGTCAGTGTTCCCCATTCCCTCACAGGAGTCAGTGTTCCCCATTCCCTCACAGGGGTCAGTGTTCCCCATTCCCTCAGAGTGGTCAGTGTTCCACATTCCCTCAGAGTCATCAGTGTTCCCCATTCCCTCACAGGGGTCAGTGTTCCCCATTCCCTCACAGAGGTCAGTGTTCCCCATTCCCCCAGAGTGGTCAGTGTTCCCCATTCCCTCAGAGTCATCAGTGTTCCCCATTCCCTCACAGAGGTCAGTGTTCCCTATTCCCTCAGAGTCATCAGTGTTCCCCATTCCCTCACAGGGGTCAGTGTTCCCCATTCCCTCACAGGGGTCAGTGTTCCCCATTCCCTCTCAGGGGTCAGTGTTCCCCATTCCCTCACAGGAGTCAGTGTTCCCCATTCCCTCACAGGGGTCAGTGTTCCCCATTCCCTCAGAGTGGTCAGTGTTCCCCATTCCCTCACAGGGGTCAGTGTTCCCCATTCCCTCACAGGGGTCAGTGTTCCCCATTCCCTCAGAGTAGTCAGTGTTCCCCATTCCCTCACAGGGGTCAGTGTTCCCCATTCCCTCACACGGGTCAGTGTTCCCCATTCCCTCACAGTGGTCAGTGTTCCTCATTCTCTCAGAGTGGTCAGTGTTCCCCATTCCCTCACAGGGGTCAGTGTTCCCCATTCCCTCACAGGGGTCAGCGTTCCCCATTCCCTCAGAGTGGTCAGTGTTCCCCATTCCCTCACAGGGGTCAGTGTTCCCCATTCCCTCAGAGTGGTCAGTGTTCCCCATTCCCTCACAGGGGTCAGTGTTCCCCATTCCCTCAGAGTGGTCAGTGTTCCCCATTCCCTCACAGGGGTCAGTGTTCCCCATTCCCTCACAGGGGTCAGTGTTCCCCATTCGTTCAGAGTGGTCAGTGTTCCCCATTCCCTCACAGGGGTCAGTGTTCCCCATTCCCTCAGAGTGGTCAGTGTTCCCCATTCCCTCACAGGGGTCAGTGTTCCCCATTCCCTCACAGGGGTCAGCGTTCCCCATTCCCTCAGAGTGGTCAGTGTTCCCCATTCCCTCACAGGGGTCAGTGTTCCCCATTCCCTCAGAGTGGTCAGTGTTCCCCATTCCCTCACAGCGGTCAGTGTTCCCCATTCCCTCACAGCGGTCAGTGTTCCCCATTCCCTCAGAGAGGTCAGTGTTCCCCATTCCCTCAGAGTCATCAGTGTTCCCCATTCCCTCACAGGGGTCAGTGTTCCCCATTCTCTCAGAGTGGTCAGTGTTCCCCATTCCCTCACAGGGGTCAGTGTTCCCCATTCTCTCAGAAAGGTCAGTGTTCCCCATTCCCTCACAGTGGTCAGTGTTCCCCATTCCCTCAGAGTGGTCAGTGTTCCCCATTCCCTCACAGGGGTCAGTGTTCCCCATTCCCTCAGAGTGGTCAGTGTTCCCCATTCCCTCACAGGGGTCAGTGTTCCCCATTCCCTCAGAGTGGTCAGTGTTCCCCATTCCCTCAGAGTCATCAGTGTTCCCCATTCCCTCACAGGGGTCAGTGTTCCCCATTCCCTCACAGAGGTCAGTGTTCCCCATTCCCTCACAGGGGTCAGTGTTCCCCATTCCCTCAGAGTGGTCAGTGTTCCCCATTCCCTCACAGGGGTCAGTGTTCCCCATTCCCTCACAGGGGTCAGTGTTCCCCATCCTCTCAGAGTGGTCAGTGTTCCCCATTCCCTCAGAGTGGTCAGTGTTCCCCATTCCCTCACAGGGGTCAGTGTTCCCCATTCCCTCACAGGGGTCAGTGTTCCCCATTCCCTCACAGGGGTCAGTGTTCCCCATTCCCTCACAGGGGTCAGTGTTCCCCATTCCCTCACAGGGGTCAGTGTTCCCCATTCTCTCAGAGTGGTCAGTGTTCCCCATTCCCTCAGAGTCATCAGTGTTCCCCATTCCCTCAGAGTGGTCAGTGTTCCCCATTCCCTCAGAGTCATCAGTGTTCCCCATTCCCTCAGAGTGGTCAGTGTTCCCCATTCCCTCACGGGGTCAGTGTTCCCCATTCCCTCACAGGGGTCAGTGTTCCCCATCCTCTCAGAGTGGTCAGTGTTCCCCATTCCCTCACAGGGGTCAGTGTTCCCCATTCCCTCAGAGTGGTCAGTGTTCCCCATTCCCTCAGAGTCATCAGTGTTCCCCATTCCCTCAGAGTGGTCAGTGTTCCCCATTCCCTCACAGGGGTCAGTGTTCCCCATTCGCTCACAGGGGTCAGTGTTCCCCATTCTCTCAGAGTGGTCAGTGTTCCCCATTCCCTCAGAGTGGTCAGTGTTCCCCATTCCCTCACAGGAGTCAGTGTTCCCCATTCGCTCACAGGGGTCAGTGTTCCCCATTTCCTCAGAGTCATCACTGTTCCCCATTCCCTCACAGGGGTCAGTGTTCCCCATTGCCTCAGAGTCATCAGTGTTCCCCATTCCCTCACAGGGGTCAGTGTTCCCCATTCCCTCAGAGTGGTCAGTGTTCCCCATTCCCTCACAGGGGTCAGTGTTCCCCATTCCCTCAGAGTGGTCAGTGTTCCCCATTCCCTCACAGGGGTCAGTGTTCCCCATTCCCTCAGAGTGGTCAGTGTTCCCCATTCCCTCAGAGTGGTCAGTGTTCCCCATTCCCTAACAGGGGTCAGTGTTCCCCATTCCCTCAGAGTCATCCGTGCTCCCCATTCCCTCACAGGGGTCAGTTTTCCCCATTCCCTCAGAGTGGTCAATGTTCCCCATTCCCTCACAGAGGTCAGTGTTCCCCATTCCCTCAGAGTCATCAGTGTTCCCCATTCCCTCAGAGTGGTCAGTGTTCCCCATTCCCTCACAGGGGTCAGTGTTCCCCATTCGTTCAGAGTGGTCAGTGTTCCCCATTCCCTCACAGGGGTCAGTGTTCCCCATTCCCTCAGAGTGGTCAGTGTTCCCCATTCCCTCAGAGTCATCAGTGTTCCCCATTCCCTCACAGGGGTCAGTGTTCCCCATTCCCTCAAAGTGGTCCGTGTTCCCCATTCCCTCACAGGGGTCAGTGTTCCCCATTCCCTCACAGGGGTCAGTGTTCCCCATTCCCTCAGAGTGGTCAGTGTTCCCCATTCCCTCACAGGGGTCAGTGTTCCCCATTCGTTCAGAGTGGTCAGTATTCCCCATTCCCTCACAGGGGTCAGTGTTCCCCATTCCCTCACAGGGGTCAGTGTTCCCCATTCCCTCACAGCGGTCAGTGTTCCCCAAGAGCTCTCAGAAATAAGGGTTATGACTATTCATTTATTTTGTCGAAATATTAAACTTTTCACCAACCTACAGAGAAAATACATATTGTATTAACAATACTACCTCCTCCTCTAATAAATATGTTTAATAAAATAAGTTTTACCAACAATGGAATAAAAACAGGAAATGCTGGAAAAACTCAGCAAGTCTGGCAGCATCTGTGGAGAGAGAGAGAAGCAGAGTTAACATTTTGAGACCAGAGCCTATAATGGAGCTGGGTTAACAGGATGTATTTATGAAAGAAACAAAACATTCATAAAGGAAAAGGAATGTACAACAATAAAGCCGATTGAACACTGGAAATGGTCACCAGTTAACACAGAAATCTGCCAACCACTATATCACCCACATTCC
This sequence comes from Carcharodon carcharias, assembly GCF_017639515.1. Lineage (NCBI taxonomy): Eukaryota > Metazoa > Chordata > Chondrichthyes > Lamniformes > Lamnidae > Carcharodon > Carcharodon carcharias. Next base: position 135,378,872 of record NC_054481.1, read on the forward strand.
CCTTTCCGCTTTTGCAATGTCCATTCCCAATGAGAAACCTGGAAAATGGGTAAAATGCTCAAATAGGGATCAATTAGCTGTGTTGGGAGTCAGGAACCCCAAAGTCATTTTCAGGTCAATAAGTGCTGCCACTGATGGTTCCTCAGTCTGTCCACAAGCCTCCTTTGTTACAGGTCAAGAGGCAGCCATTTACAGTAGAGTTTCAAGGGCTGCTTAGCAGTTGAGAAAATAGGAGCAGGCTGCTCTGGTGGTCATAGTTGCCTCATACTTCTGGAAAGTTTTGAACATTTAAACCTTCTTTAAGTTCGTCTCTATGCTACTGCTACACTTAACCTCCAACATTATCGTCTTTTGCGTTAAAATTGATCAGGGTCTAACTTCAGGTCTTTTGAAACAGTGAGCCTACTCGAAGCAGCACAAACAGTATTGGCAGCTTATTGATGAATGAATTTAATGGCACCAACTGACACAAGAAACAATGGACACATCTACAATGCTTACCACCCTTCAAACTGCAAATTTCATCAGCCTTTATTCCTGCCACTGGACAAAGCCCACGGTATGAGGGGAATGCTGTCTTTTATTAAAGAAAAAGACTTTCGGTAACTGATGATTCAAGTCACATCCCTGGCCTAGATCCCACCTGTAGGATGCAGCATATTTTCCCTTGTGGAAACTTCAAGTCAGTGCACTTGTCTCCACTGTGATGCCTTACTGCTCAACCCTAACCCCTGACCTCTAACCCTAACCCTAACCCTAACCTCTAACCCTAACCCTAACCCTAACCTCTAACCCTAACCCGAATGTCTTACTGCTCAACCCTAACCCCTAACCCCTAACCTCTAACCCTAACCCTAACCCTAACCTCTAACCCTAACCCTAACCCTAACCTCTAACCCTAACCCGAATGTCTTACTGCTCAACCCTAACCCCTAACCTCTAACCCTAACCCTAACCCCTAACCTCTAACCCTAACCCGAATGTCTTACTGCTCAACCCTAACCCCTAACCCCTAACCTCTAACCCTAACCCTAACCCCTAACCTCTAACCCTAACCCAAATGCCTTACTGCTCAACCCTAACCCCTAACCTCTAACCTCTAACCCTAACCCTAACCCTAACCTCTAACCCTAACCCGAATGCCTTACTGCTCAACCCTAACCCCTAACCTCTAACCCTAACCCAAATGCCTTACTGCTCAACCCTAACCCCTAACCTCTAACCCTGACACGAATGTCTTATTGCTCAACCCTAACCCCTAACCTCTAACCCTGACACGAATGTCTTACTGCTCAACCCTAACCCCTAACCTCTAACCCTGACACGAATGTCTTACTGCTCAACCCTAACCCCTAACCTCTAACCCTGACACGAATGTCTTACTGCCCAACTCTAACCCCTAACCTCTAACCCTAACCCGAATGTCTTACTGCTCAACCCTAACCCCTAACCTCTAACCCTAACCCGAATGTCTTACTGCTCAACCCTAACCCCTAACCTCTAACCCTAACCCGAATGTCTTACTGCTCAACCCTAACCCCTAACCTCTAACCCTAACCCGAATGTCTTACTGCTTAACCCTTACCCCTAACCTCTAACCCTAACCCGAATGTCTTACTGCTCAACCCTAACCCCTAACCTCTAACCCTAACCCGAATGTCTTACTGCTCAACCCTAACCCCTAACCTCTAACCCTAACCCGAATGTCTTACTGCTTAACTCTAACCCTTACTACCAAACTCTCACTCTAACCCTAATCCTAACCCTAAACCCAATTGTAACCCTAAACCTAACCATAACACTACGCCTAGTACTAACCCTAAACCTAATCCTAACCCTAATCCCAACTCTAAAACTAACCCCAACCAAAATGCTAAACCTATCCCTAATCCCTCCACTCTGGTGTTTTACTGGCCTAACCCTTACTACAGAATCATGGGGCCAGTCAATATGACCAGAGAAAGGTCTTTAAGGTCTAAAATCTAAACTTGCTGACTTCCCAATGGCATCTGATCACCCGACAGGCAAAGTGACTTTTAGAGAGCAGCTTGGCTCCACATCTGCACCAGGGTTTAGTTCATGCAATGCATTGTGCACAGCTTCATATGTCAGAAACATCTCAGCTACAAACGGCAACATTGAGGACAGTTGTTATGATCTGCAAATCTGAACTCTCCCATTGACATCACCACCAGGTTTATGGCTGCAAAACAAAACAGCTAGAACCAGTTCCTGTGGCATTTTGGGGTGCAGCGGAATCAGGAAATGCACCCCCATCCACAATCTCAAATACAAAAAAGATGCTGAATAGCTGTTTGGAAATGAGCTATGACGATTGCTTATTTGCAGTGGTGGCAACAGTGCATGCAGTATTAAAAGGTGCTTATGTTTTATAACATGCTAAAGAATTGACAATAGGATCAAGTTTAACAATATTGGGCCTGATGGCCTACATCCTAGGGTTAGGATTAAAAGAAATGAATGCATTGTAATCTTCCAAAATTCTCTAGATTCTGCTAAAGTCCCATTGGATTGGAAAACGGCAAATGTGACACCTCTATTCAAAAAAGGAGGGAGACAGAAAGCAGGAAACTACAGGCCAGTTAGCTTAACATCTGTCATTGGGAAAATATTAGAATCCATTATTAAGGAAGTACATTTAGAAAATCATAACACAATCAGGCTGAGCCAACATGGTTTTTGAAAGGGAAATCGTGTTTGATCAATTTATTCGAGTTCCTTGAGGATGTAAGAAGCAGGGTGGATAATGGGGAGCCTGTAGCTCTATTTGGATTTCCAAAAGGTATTCGGTAAGTTACCACATAATAGGTTTGCTTTGTGTTCTTCTTGTCATGTGGATCCTCGATGTTGATAATAATCATACTTTAGCTCTTCATGTTTAATATTTGCCATGCTGCCTTGTACAAAAAGGATCAGTTTGGACTTGACTTATCACTTCACTCTCCAGTGCAGCCATGAAATGTGCCCCCCTGAAACACTTAGACATAACAATTAGCTCCTAGCTAGTTAGTACCTAGCTCTTTATAGACAATACAATATACAACATCGCTCTTTCTTTAAAACACAATCAATTATTGTAGCTGCTCCGGTCATTATCTTTTGTAAACTAAAGAAATTATCAATTGACTTCTGGAAATAAACTGAACCCCTTCTTAGGAGTATTTTAACGTGTATGCTTTTCTGAAAATATTATTCACGGGACCACTGAGGTGGTAAGATGCTGTGCCTCCATCTTGTAGATTTGCATTCATTGCTCTGAGTGGTGAATTGGCACACTGCACAGGCAAGGTGTGTGTGAGTGGTCCCTGGTGTTGCAGGAATCACACTTGCTGTTGCTGATGTTTTGCCATTTCCTGGTGATGGTAATGTTCTCTCCCTGGATATTGATGTTTCCTGTGTTATCTATGGTCTTTTCTGTTTCTCCAGTTCTGATGTAAGTCAAACATGCACTCTGTTTCTTCTCATTTGTTTCCCGGTTTCGGTTTCAATCATGTATGACCTCAGCTTCAGCAACAACTTTTGTTAGGCTCCAAGTTCTCACGATTGGATCCTGTACATGTAGACTTTGTCCTTTGAACAGCTCAGCCAGGGATTTAGGATGTTTGTTGAAGTGCTGATCTCTTCTTTCCTGTGCTTCAGTGAGTTGTTGTCTCACTTCCTCCTGGTCACTTGGAGGATGTATTTTGCTTGGCAGAGTACTCTTATATTTTCTTCCATTCAGTAACTCTGCAGCTGATGTCATGTCAGCCTTGAGAGGTGTGGATCAAGGTGACAGGAAGGCCAGGTTTGGCTCTTCCTCAGCATTTCTCAAGAGCTCTTTTGACCATCTGGACGTGTCTTTCTATAAACCCATGTCCTTGGGGATAATGTGACAAGGAGGTGATGATGATGAACCCATTCTATTCAGCAAATTCCTTAACTTCCCTGGATGTGAACTGGATGCCATTGTCACATACCAATCTTTCAGGAATCCCTTGCTCAGCAAACAGAACTCATATGGTTGAGAGGATTGTTGTGGCTGTCAAGTCTTTCATTCTCCAGATAAAAGGAAACTTTGAATAGTAGTTGGCAATTATAAGATCCCATTCTTGATTGTGTGTGAATAAATCGGCTTCCACAGTATGACATGGTCTCGTGGTACTTCAGTAACTATCATCTCCTCAATCTGCTGTGTGTTTCTGTACTTCTGGCATACATTATATGTAGGCACCATATTTTCAATGTCTTTGTCGATGCCTGTCCAGCACACAGTTGATCTGGCTCTGAGCTCACACCTCTCCATTGCCATGTGGCATTCATGTATCTTCTGAAGTTCTTCCTGCATCGTTTTGGGTATGATTGTTCAATGGATGTGTTCTCTTCAACCTTCAGTATCACCTCTGTTACCTCATGATTTAATGAGATAATCTGCAGCTCCTCACAACAGCTCAACCCCAGGATAGCAGGACCATCTGTTTCAGGGATGTAGAATGTACAGTTAACATCATTGCCTTTAAGTGTCCCTCTGATTTGGGTTGCTCTGAGCTGCTGAATCTCAGTTCCCCTGTATGCTGTTAGCATGACACTGCTCAGTTTCAGAGCACCTTTCTTTGGATAACCATTTTCTCCCAAATGTTCCAGAAAGATCTTCTGGTTAAGTCTGAGCGAGGTGAGGTACCTGTATTCCGGTATCAATCTTCACCATCAGATTTATGGTTATAGGCTTTTCTCTCACTTCTTCCTGAGCTGAACTGGGGTGTGAATTTCTTTTCTCTGGGTACCGTCAAATCCAGCATTTCATGCAGTATTATGGTTCCTGCATCTATCGTGTTCTCAGACTCGCTGTCATCTTCCAGGATGTGGATATTTTGGTTTCTTTTCTTGTCCATTTGCCCTGTTCCTCTGGCTCTGGTGCCTTCCTCTACCACCTTCTCCCTTTGTTCTGCACATCTTTTCCCAGTGATTGGCATTTCCACAAGCTCTGCAGGTTAATCCACATGTGGGACAGTTCCATCTGTCTCCGAGTTCATTTGGTCATCCACAGCTCCTGCACGGCTTTCTCTCTGTTTGGTCTTCATTCTTCTGTCTGTTGCATTGCATCGACCCTGCTGCCTTTCTCTGGGTTTAACTAAAGGCTAGCCTTTTGGGCAGTCAGTGTTTTCATCTGTTTGCTCGAGGCTACATCAGGATGTGAAGAACCCCTAATTCGTTGATCAGCCTTTCATCTGTGTCCTTAAACTTACATTTCCTAGCTGCATTTTTTAATCTTGTTACAAAGTTATCAATCTGTTCGCCCAACTCCTGTTTGAGGCCTTGAAATTCATACCTGTAGATCTGAAGATTCCAGTTTGGCTGGAGGATGGGTGCAAAATCTTTCAACAATGTTGTCTGGATCTTTGCTGCCCTTTTCTGTAAGTTCCCAGCTGTTAAAGATATTTAATCCTATATAACTCCTGCCACAGAAGGACATAGCTGACCCTCACTTCATTGCTAGTGCCTTTTAGGGAACTACTGAATATCAATCTGCACCTTTGTTTAAACTTCACAAATGCCTCTCCAACATCACCAGCTTCCCAGTAAATTATGGGCTGTAGCTATGGATTCATTCCTGTGCCAGTCAACATTTTGATTTTCATTTTTGCACGGTTCACTCAGGTTTTCTTCTGGGACGAACTTAGTTTCATTTTTAAAATCAGCAATAAATTAATTTGAAATGCTTTAGGGTTCCTCAAAGACACTCACTGCCACCATGCTACGTGTTCTTGTCTTTTGGATCCCTGATGTGGGTAAGGATCACACTTTAAGCTTGGAAAGATGAGTACTCTGGGTTTAATATTTGCCATGCTGCCTTGTGCAAAAAAGGACCAGTTTGGACAGGTTCAGTTACACATCACATGGCTGCCTAGGACAGCTGTGAAATGTCACCCCTGGAACACTTACATGTAACAATTAGTTCCTAGCTCTTTAGATATTACAACAATATATAACATGGTTACAACACAAGATAAGAGCACATGTTGTTGGGAGGTGATATATTAGCACAGTTAGAGGATTGGCTAACTGACAAGAAACAGAGCTGGGATAAATGGGTCATTTTCACATTGACAGATTGTAACTAGTGGAGTGCCACAGGGATCAGTGCTGGGACTTCAACTAGTCATGACCTATATTGATGATGTGGATTAAGGGACTGAGTTTATTGTTGCCAAATTTGCAAACTATACAAAAATAAATAAGGAAGCAAGTTGTGAGAAGGACACAAAGAGTCTGCAAAGGCACATAGATAGGTGGATTGAGTAGGCAAATATTTGGCAGATGGGGTATAATGTGGGAAAATGTGAACTTGTTCACTTTGGCAGGACAAATATTATTTCAATGGAGAGAGACTACAGAATGCTGCAGTACAGAGGGATCTGGGTGACCTTGTACATGAATCACAAAAAGTTACTTGCAAGTACAGCAAGTAATTAGGGAGACAAATTGAATGTTATCCTTTATTGCAAGAGGGATGGAGTATTAAAGTGGGGAAGTCTTGCTACAACTGTTACAGGGTATTGATGAGATCATACCTAGAGTACTGTGTACAGTTTTGGTCTCCCTATTTAAAGAGGGGCATTCTTGCATTGGGGGTGCTTCAGAGAAGGTTCACTGAGCTGATTCTGGGTTTGTCTTATGAGGAAAGGTTGGGTTTATATTCAGAGTTTTGGAGAATGAGCGATGATCTTATTGAAACATAGATTCTGAGGGGACTTGACAGTTGGATGCAAGGAGGATGTTTCCTCCCATGGGGGAACCTAGGTCAAAGGGAGACAGTTTAAAAATATAGAGTGTCCATTTAAGACAGAGATTAGGAGGGTCATTAATCTTTGGAATTCTCTTCCACAGAGACCAGTAGATGTTGGATCGTTGATTATGTTTAAGGTCAAGTTAGACAGATTTTTGATCTACAAGGGAGTCAAGGATCATGGGGCACAGGCAGAAAAGTGAAGTTAAGACCACAATCATCTTATCCGTGACTTTATTGAAAGACGGAACAGGCTCAATGGGCCAAATGGCCTATTGCTGTTCTTATTTCTTATGTTCTTACATTCTTAGGGGAAAGTCAGAAAGTGCGCACTGGACAGTGTTCTGCCACTCACCTTCCCTGCCCTCCTGAGGCCCTGGAACCTCTTGCTGCACTGTCTCCATTTTATAGGGGCCATACACCTGATGCTGACTTCTTTGGCCACTTCCATTCACATCTGCTTGGGTAGAGAGGCATCCACTTCCTCCTGCTCTTGGGAGAGTTCACTTCACCGCAGCCTCTGAGATCTTGCAGCAAAACTTACAGTTAAGAGAGGAAGAGACTGGGGGAACAGCCTTCCCAGGTCTCCTTTCTATTCCTGTTTTTGCTGCAGCTTCAAAATTCCAAGTCCAGTTGAGCCCTTCTAATCCACGCCATAGTCCCTTTAATTAGAAACTTCCTTTGGCAGAATGGATACCTCAGCCTGTCCATCATTCCTAATTGGCCAGGGAACCACAAGGCAGGATGTTAATGGCAAAGAGCCTCACAATAGTCCCACCCATTAAGAAGCTGGGTTCCTGATCTGAAAATGGCCCAGCCATTCCAGCAGAGTATATCCAGAAAATTCTGCCCAACCCTGTTCAGTTTTCAGCATTGAGCTTTCATGACCTCACAAAGTAACCATTGAAGTATTTTTGAATTCTAATTACAATGGTTCCTGTTGGAAAGTGTAGCATTCACATTGGGGCATAACAAAAAGCAAAACATCATCTGTTTTCGTGATGATGGTTGAAGGGTAATGTTGCAGGGTACTGGGAGAATTCTCCTGCTCTTCTTTAAATAGTACCAGGGAATCTGTTATGCTCTCAGACAGGATGGGCTTGGTCTAACATCTCCAACAGAAAGCACTCCAGCTAGGCAATGGCCCCTCACTTATAACAAAAGGTCATCTCCTGAAATGTTTTGCTCTCCACAGATTTCGCCAGACTTGTTGATATTGCCAGCGTTTTCTGTTTTTATTCCCACAGTACTTTCAGTCTATGTTACATGTTCAAGTCTCTGGAGTGGGGTTTGAAACCATGACTTTCTGAATCAGAGACATTGTGACAACCTGAGCCAAGGCAGACAGATGTGGGCTGGAGGCGTGGGGGGTGGGGATTAACCAAGAATTGAGAAATCTCTACAAATCTCTACTTTTCAAAATCAGGTTCAATACAGGGGATTCCAAGGGGCTCTCTGATGTCTTGACCTGTTGATGTTAAATTTGGATCAGGAGGCACTAATTGTAATTTCTGCATTAAAAGTCAACAATTGTATTTGAATTGATGAGAAAAGGATTTTTTTTGCTTCTCGATAGTTTACGGAGCCTCACTTACGCAGCCAATGGTTCTCTTGATTAACCCTACAAGTACTGCTTTGTGAGCTAGAGAGATCAGCAGCTTCCATTTGCAGCCCATTCTGTTGCTTAGTGTCTATGGAAAGTAACGGTGGAAAAGCTGGTGATGTTAATGAGCAGGTTCAAGCTTCGGGAGCGGCTGTAATCCACAGGGGACTGGTTTCTTTGACAACACCCACAAGGTTTCAAGTTTACCTTGACCACCGGAACTGGCTGGCCGAGTGAATTTGTAGGGCAGAATCTTTAAGATTATACTGGGGAAATTTCATTTTGGGATATCCCCAATTCAGTCACTACTCCAGTTGACAATTTTAGCAGAAAGGTAGGTGTTGACTCCCTTTGAAAAATTAATCAACAGAAACAATTTCACCCATTAAATCATTAAATAAGATCTGAAAATCTAAATGACATACGGTGATGGGACGCACGCCTGATGTCACCCTGCGTCATTTTACAGCTCGGCGATCTGTCCCAGGTCCCACTCACCGAGCCAAAAATTCTGCCCAATGTTCTTTTAAAGATGGTTTTGTCAAGCCAGATTAAGTAGGAATGAATGAAAGCTGCAATTCTGTTATCAATTGCCTGTAATTCGGGATGGGAAATAAATACTGGCCTCGCCAGCGACACCTACATCCCATGAATGAAAAGAAACCCCAGAGTGATCTGACCCCAGGGGTTATCTGATCCTGGGACTAAGAGTTTGAGGGTGGGGGGCAGATGGTGTGAAGGGAAAGTCCTTCTTGCATCTCCTGACCTACGAGCACTACTGTAAAGACACTAACCCTTTCCCTGTTGTTGTCTTCAGCCCCTGCATTTCTCAAGGTCTGGGAATCCAGGTAAAACCTGTAAAATAATTTAAAATAGAAGCTGCCAGCATCATTAAATTACTGATCCAGCCCTGGGAGTGGATTGGCTGTCCTTGTCCACTTCCTTTAAACCCAGGAGTGGGTGGGTCAAAGAAATTTTAACACCTCACCTGACCCCAGCTCATAAATTTTTAGGGGTTAAAATTACATAGATTTACATAAGAATACAGAACAAAAAGAGGTCATTTAACCCAATCACTCCCACATGCTGATGTTTCTGCTCTACTTGAAGCTTCTCCTTGAAATTCATCCTGAAATACTTCCTTGCTTTCTGCCTGTCTTCACTGTTAATTCAATGAGAGCAAATGCTGCAAATAGGGAGGGTTTTGTTGCTGCCTTCAGGTTGACAGCTGGGCCAGCTCAGATGAAACCTCACTTAAATTCCTGTGATCAATGCACTCATTCCTGATGGAATTCTCTGCAGTGCTGCCATGCACTGATAATCTCTCCTACACATTGTGCAGTTAATTTAAGAGGGTAATGAAGAAAGGTCAGCTATAGGTGTACTGAGCATTGTAGATGGAGTTATTAGCTGCAAATAATACATTCAAAGTAAACTGAAAATCGACAGAAAAACAGCAGCTTGCAGTTTTCCAGTTGAACTGAGTTCAAAGAGAAGAGAAATCTGAGCAGCTAAATGGTAATGCCAATCAAACATTTAAACATTGCAGCTTTCAAAGAGTGTTTAATGTATTCGAACAGCCTATTCCTTGAGTGCAGCAGCCTTCTATATTGCATATTTTCATGATAGTAATTTTGGAAAAATGTGCATGGTAAAGTACTTTTACTGTAGGATTATTGTAGGATGTCGTCATACTAAAAGAAAATACTTAGTTAGTTGCCTAACTAAGTGCTGTCAGACTGTAAGGGTCACAGTGTAATTCATACTGACAAAACTCAAGTCACATCCACAATGCAGATTTTGGCCTTTTCCTTGGCTGAAAACTCTTCAATCTGGCCATAATTTGCTTTCATTTTTCAGATGGCAGCTGTTGGTAATTTTTCTGATTTTTCCATTTACAAATACCCTGATCCATCTTTTATTTCTTTGCTTGTCCCATTACCTTCTTTCTTTGTCTTGCACAATCTTGCTTTTGTCACATAATCTCTCCTGCCTTCCTCCCTCTCACAGACCTTGGCCAGAATTTTCCAACCCCCCACCCTCCCTCCCCCCCGGCAGCAGGTTCCCAAGCAGCGGAGCCAGTGAGCCATTGAAATCTCGATTCACGTCGGTGGGATGGGAAGACCCTGCCTGAATGAGAGCCTGGAAAACTCCAGCCCTTGTCTTTTGTTCTCTTACCCCCTTTCCCTTCCTGTTGAGTAAGCTGCCTATGAAAGAGGCTGAAATAAAATTAGAGGTACAACACGAAAAGGCAATTGTTATTGGAAAATCTGTAGATTTACAGTTTACACAATTGGTACATTATTGTATCCACTTAACAAGGCCTAACGATGTTAGATAAGATAAGATTAACAACAAGAACTAATCACGATGTTAAATAAGTGTTGATGACATCAGAAGGTAGGAGTTATAAACATACGAATTAGGAGCAGGGGTAGGCCACTCAGCCCCACGAGCTTGCTCTGCAATTCTGAATGTAACCTTATCCCCACATTCCTGCCTACCCCTGATAAACTTTCACTCCCCACCCCATCTAACTAGCTCTGCCTTACAAAATTCAAAGGCTCTGTTTCCACTGCCTTTTGAGAAAGAGAATCGCGAAGACTCACCACCCTCTGAGAGAAAAAAATTCTCCACATCTGTCTTAAATGAGCAACCCCCTATTTTTAAACAGTGACCCCGGTTCTAGATTCTCCCACAAGAGGAAACATTCTCTCCACATCCACCCTGTCAAAACCCCTCAGGATCTTAAAGATTTCAGCTGAATCGCCTCTTACACTTCTAAATTCCAATGGATACAAGCCTAACCTGTCCAACCTTTCCTCATAAGACAACCCGCCCCTTCCTGGTATTAGTCTGGTAAACCTTCTCTTAACTGCTTCTAACATATTTACACCTTTCCTTAAATAAGGAGACCAGTACTGTACACAATACTCCTGATGTGGTCTCACCAATGCCCTGTACAACTGAACATAACCTCCCTACTTTTGTAATCAATTCCCTTCACAATAAACAATCAGATTCTATTAGCTTTCCTAATTACCTGCTGTACCTGCAAACTAACCTTTTATGATTCATGCGCTAGGACACCCAGATCCCTCTGAATCTCAACGCTCTGCAACCTCTCACCATTTAGATAATAAGCTTCTTTTTTTATTCTTCTTGACAAAGTGTGCGATTTCACATTTGCTTACATTATACTCCATTTCCCAAATCTTTGCCCACTCACTATCTCTGCCACTTTTCAGCCTCCTTACATCCTCTTCACAATTTACTTTCCTACCTATCTTTGTGTCATCAGCAAATTTAGCCACCATTCCTTTGGTCCCTTCATCCAAGTCATTTATATAAATTGTAACAAGTTGAGACCCCAGCACTGATCCCTGAGGCACACCACTCGTCACATCCTGCCAACCAGAAAAGGATCTATTTATGCTGACTCTCTGCTTCCTGTAGGCTAACCAATCTTCTATCCATGCCAATACATTACCCCCTACACCACGAGCTTTTATTTTCTGAAATTACCTTTGATGTGGCACTTTATCAGTTTAAAATTTAAAAAGACAAAAGGCAAATTGTTTTAAAACTACATTGGCCATTTGCCCATCCATCTCGTCATAGGTTAAAAATTCTACTAAAGGATGCAGGGGTAATGGACACTGAATATGAATATTCTAAACATATAGAAGAGATCAGTGAAAAATGGGATATATGTAAAAAAATGTAGGAAGACACCATTATGGCACATAGTGAGTCTCCCATTAGTAAGAGGCTTTAATGAAATTGTGACAATGTGCTTCAAGGTATGGGATAGGGACAAAAACACTCTTCCTCACACTTCACAGACATGGCAACTAAATTCAGTCAGGCAACAATAATATCTCGGGCAGAATTGTCAGCTCAGCAGGGGGGGCACAATCAGCGGGCCCAGGATCAACTGTGAAAGGGACCACTGACTGCCATTTCACTCTGGCTTGCTAATTGATGGTCAGCTAGCGTGAAAGGCGCACTGAAAAGCTCAGCGCTGCCAGGGTGGGGGCAGGTGTAGGGAGAGCGCTGAGGTCAACGCGGGTGCGGGCAAGTGCCCACAGGAAGCTCCCTAAAGGCAGAGAGCTGCCTCAGGGAGCTGAAGAACTGAACAATCTAAAATAAAGGTCACAGAAACTGGGGAAAAGTGTTCAAGCTTCATAATCAGTCACCTGAAAATGCAGGTAATGAACATGTTCTCCACAGAAAGTTATTTTAACTTTAATTTATCACGGAAACCTCATCCTGCCTGCAGATGAGGTTTTGTGAAAAATGCAAAGACTGCCTGGCTGACTCACCCACCTGCCAACGTAATGTTGGACAGGCAACAAAAAATCTCTAATTGTGCCACTAATGGGCTTAAATGTCCTCTTAATTGTTGGCGGGCACGCTTCCGAGTTTAACATATGCCTGCCAACCGAAATATTGCGCAAGTGCCAATGATGTCAGGACACTCGTCTGACATCATCATGCCTTATCTTACGCTCGAACGGGTCAGGTGTGTGCCCGCCCACTCGGCGAGAGGTTCTGCCCATAGTAAAGACAAAAAGGTAATTACAAACAAGATGATGGAAAAGTGAATAGGAACTGGAGGGGGAGCACTGGCTAAATTCCTAACTGACAATGGGGAGGAATTTGCCAACAATGAATATAAAAGTGTGTGTGAAACTGTAAACATCACAGTAATAGAAACAGCAGTAGAAAAATTCCCTTTAGTAATGGGGTTAGTGAAAGAAATTACACAGTAATTGATGAGATACTTCACAAAATCTCAGCTGACCACCCGAGCTGGAAACTGACATCTGCCCTGGCAAAAATTCAAAGAATTCACTTCAAATGGTTGGGGACTAAGTCCCTCTCAATTAATTTATGGGACAAATCTAAAAATACCTTCAGTGATGTGGGATCATCCACTGGCCTTGGAAGGAACTACAATTAGTTTAACTTTTTTCTGAGCATTTGAATGTCCTGCATTCAGGGAGAAGGGCATTTACCAAGGCTGAAGTTTCAGGGAAAATTCGGTGAGCCTTACAGCACCACATGAGGCCATCAGAAATATAGTTTAATCCAGGGGACATGGTATATTACAAAAGAGAATGACAGAAAAAGTGGAAAGGCCCAGGTAAGGTTAAGTTGGTTGTTGAGACTGAAAAGCTCAACCCATTTATAAGGTACCTGGATCTGCTTCTGAAGTGCTGTAACCTGCAAGGCTACAGAAAGGTGCTGGAAAGGGGGATTAAAATGAACAGCTAGTTTATTTTCTCTTTTCAGTTGGTGCAGACATGATGGGTTGAATGGCCTCTTTCTGCACCGGAGCTGTTCTATGGCTCTATGATTATTGTCATTTTTAAGTCGTCAATCAGACTCACAGTGTGATGCATTTATATGTACTGGAAGCTACATATATGAATACACAGGGCCCTGTTCTTTGCAGACAGTACAGGTACACACATTGCACCTGTTTCAACTAAACAAAATAAGTGACAGCCATTCACTGACCCATTTTTAGGGCAATGCCTTGGCTAATCAGAGTCAAGCTGCCTGGTCTAAATTTCAAACAATGCTTGACAGGTAATTGCCAGTCACCATCGCTGGTGCATTCTCCATGTCAGCGCCGCTACCAGAGTTCACTTTTTAATCAATCAGCACTCTCTTCTCATACAATATAAATTGTTGTTTTCCCCTTATATTGATTTCCTGATGAGTGTATGTCAAAAAGCTTCGACATGTCTCTTTTTCCAGCAATATTCATGACTATGTAATTTTCTCAAGTTCCTCCCTCCTTTCCATTTCCTGATTTGCAGCTATTTCTGGGATGTTACTTGTATCCTCCATAGTGAAGACCGATGCAAAATACCTGTTCAATTCATCTGCCATCTCCTTATTTTCCATTATTCATTCCCAAGACTCACTTTCTATTGGGCCAATGCTTACTTTGTTAACTCTTCTTTTTCAAATATCTATGGAAACTCTTATTATCTGTCTTTATGTTTCTAGTGAGCTTTCTCCTGTACTCTAATTTTCCCTCCTTATTAATCTTTTAGGCATTCTTTGCTGCTTTTTATATTCTGTCCTATCTCTTGATCTGCCACCCATTCTTGTACAATTATATACTTTTTCTTTAAGTTTGATGCTACCTTAAACTTTTTTAGTTAACCATAGATGATGGGTCTTCCCCTTGGAATAGAGCTTTGGAGTCAGGACCTTTGAGGCCGTCCACCACCCAGGACCCTAGGAGGAATCCATCTCCCTCCCACTCTCCCGTTCTCCCTCACTCCCAGCCTCTGACAGTAGCAGATGCCAATCAGCAAACAATGTACGGCAGCTCCAGGCCTTGATGGGTTTTCACTGGAATGTGATTCATTAGGCATGGAGCAATGCTGAGTTATTTGGTGCTGGAACCTTGAGAGGAGATTTCAGCTGAGCCTAGTTCTCGGTGGAGTGGGCGAATCATTAATAGGATGGCCCTTTGCTCAGCCCAAAAAACGATTCATTAACTCCTCCCACCCAAAAAGCAATACCTCCCATTCTGAATGCTTGAGAGGTTTCACAAACCTTGACAGCTTCAGCATGATGTGTGTGAGGTTTTCCAATGCATCAAGCACCTTCTAACCTCCCCTTGTTACCCACCAAGTTGCCCCCATCCTCCTTCACAATCACTGCCTTGTCGTTCCTCTCCCCCCTGTAACCATTCAGTCTCCCCTGGTTACCCTGGTCCTTATTATCATTTATGTGGACATTCCTGTTCTCCCCCGATCCCATAATTATTGTCGTGCTCATGCTCCTCCTGACTCTGACCCCTCCCGTTCTTGAGGTCAACTGTTCCTGATTTTCTGTGACCCCACCCCCCCCATGAGCCTTGCACTACCACCCCACCTGATCCAACTCACTCTCTGACTGTGGCTGTACCCTCCGCTTTCCACTACCCTCATTCAAACATTTAGGACCAAATTCTTGAACTCACAGACCACGCCCTTTAGACCCATCTCTCTATGACACCCACTGCCCAGAGAGAGGCCATCCACAGTCCTTCAATGGGACCAAGGCACGTGTAACATGCTTACTCTTCTAAACTGCCCTAGACAGCCTAGCTTCCTTCACTGGACCCCCTCCCATCCTTCCCTGCTAACCTTGCCTCCCTTGTCTAGCCTTTGTGCAGCTTGGCCTACACGTACCCGATCTCAATCAAGAGGCCGACATTTGCGAGCAGTCACTGAGAAGAACAAAGCAGCGGCTACTCATTCCAAATTCCAGGAAGAAGTCTACCTCGTGAGCTGCACATCGCTTGATGTGCAGTTGTAAACGTGAATACAAAAAAATCTTGCTGGCAGAGAACTTAATTTGGAAGGGGAAATTAATTCCAGCAAGGTGGCCTTTTAATGAGAATGTATGATATGCTAATACCTGCAAAAGGATTTCCCAATGAACAAAGTCCCAAGAACATAGGGGAGAGTTTGCTCCCCGTCGGGCAGGCTGGGAGGGAGTGGGTGCAGGCGTGCCACCATTTTACATGGGTGGGCCGTTTAAGGCCTCCTGCCCAGTGCGATGTGCACCTGGAAGCGCTCAGCGCTACCTGTGTGGGAGGGGGGAGGAGGGAGAGTCGGGGGTCTGCACTCTCTATAGGACATGAAAGAGCGCAGAAATCTCCCTGAGGCACGGAGCTGCCGCGAGGAGGTTAATTTCATTATGAAAACTTGAAAAAAAGAATTTTAAAAATTATTCCGACGTTCCCTCATGTGACAGTGTCACGTGATCTGTGACATGTCAATACATTTTAAAAAAGATTTTCATTAAAGTTATGAACCCTTCATGAAACCTCATCCCGTCCGTGGATGAGGTCCCGTGAAAAATGTGAAGGCCGCCTGGGCTCTTCGCCTGCTGCCGTCCCTAAGGTTAGACAGGCAGCCCAGACAACTACTTCTATTGGATTATTAACGGCCTCCTTAGGCCTTAGGCCTCAGAATGACGCGCAGTGACACACCCAACATCACCGCGCATCATTTTACACATCGGCCAGTCCCCACTCGCCGACCGGAAGATTCTACCCATAATTGTAAAGGTTCATCCCACCATCAGGAAACTGAATCCCCCCATCAGCCAAGCTTCCCACTGCTGGAGGGACGAGCAGATTCCAGCCTGCGTCTAACAGCACAACCAGAGCAACATTTCACCTTCAGGACCCCATCATCAGCTTCTTCCGCTGCTGATCAAAAGCCATCCTTGTTTCCTAGTGACTTACATCAACCAAACCAAGGGAGAAACTGACAAGATTTAAGATTTAGGGAGATGACTTGGCCACCTGGGCAGTAATCTGACAACGTGGGTTGTGGGGTGGGGGGGGAGGTGGGGTACCACTCCCCTGGCCACACGGGGGGTACCACTCCCCGGCCACACGGGGGGTACCACTCCCCTGGCCACACGGGGGGTACCACTCCCCTGGCCACATGGGGGGTACCACTCCCCTGGCCACACGGGGGGTACCACTCCCCGGCCACACGGGGGGTACCACTCCCCGGCCACACGGGGGGTACCACTCCCCGGCCACACGGGGGGTACCACCCCCTGGCCAGATGAATCAATCACTGGGTCAATGCAGTAAGTTTCTGTTCCATTGGGTAAGGTTTGTATTGGTTGAATAAAGACAGGCACCAGATTCTGCCCAAGTGACCTCATCATGTCATTCGAACCTAAACACATTATTTGAATGATTGCAATTTAGCTCAGATGGATCTATTTTATGCCCTTTTTTACTTCCAGAAGAATTTAAATAAAGTATAAAAGTCACAATTATCTCCATTCCTCAAATTCTGTCTTCTCCAGGTCCCTTCACCAGGGCTATGTCTTATTAAACCCAAATCGCACTTATTTTTGCTGGAAATCTGCTCCAATTGGAATCTGTTCCTCCAAATTTAATAATGAATGTCTTCTTATTTCTTGCCATCATGGCACATGACACTCTCCTGAAGTTGCAAATATATTGTTGAGATTTTTGTTTCTTTCTCTGCTTTAGCTTGTTCACTGCTGGTCCCGAGCTTGAATTTTGTGCAAGTGCTGAAAGGTCTGCTTTACATCCCTGTTTTCCTATTGGTGAATTGATGATCTGTAGTCCACCGTCGGACCACCCCAACCTTCTGCTGCTGCCTACCCCCCACCATTCCCTAATCTTCTGTCTTTGTCCACCAGATGTTGGACGAAGTAATCAGCTAGTAAAACAACAAATTGGTAGCAGTCAGCAGAAGTTCCATTCAGTAACAATTCAAGCATTTAGGCTTCTAACTTTAACCCTTTAAAGTGCCAGTGAGCAGCATTCAGCTTGACTATAGTACCAGCTTGTTACTGGATCAGCTGCTTATTTTCTCCATTGTTGGGGATGTGGGTGAGAAGGAGCAGAATAGCACATTGTACATGCAGAGAGGAGGAGTAGAGCTTCAGGATTTGGGGATGGATGATGAGCAGCAGCATCAAAACTCAGCCCTTCTCTCAAGTATCTCCTGAAGGTATCTGCTTCACATGCTCACTATTGTGGGACAAAAAGTCAATATTGATTTTATCAGCTACATGCTGCATTTCAGAGCTCATAGTCTGTCAAATAAATTGTAAGTAGCAGCATGTCTAATTCTATATAAAGCATATATTCTGCAGTTAATGACTACATACCTTCAACAGGATGATCCTCCATGTTAGTATAAGTTAACGATGCTGACATCCCCAGACTGTAGCCGGTCATACACGATATGACTTCAGATGCACTTAAGGGCAGATTGAGGTTGTTGTGTCGGTTGATAAGTCCTGGCATTTTGTTGGAGTATTTTTCTTTTGTGTGTGTACACACACAGGCGTTTTTATGTATATAACCAGCAATGTCCAAAGCTGCTTCACTGGCTATAACCTGATAGGGAAAAAGAAAATCTGTAAAAAAAAACATCTGCATCATTTCGACAAATATTAAACCACCCACACAATCTGCTGGACAACCAGCTGAGTACTTGTCATTTTATCCTTCATAGAAAATGATTTGATGATCAAACACAACACAGCTACCCCTGATTGGAATCACAATGTATGCTACGACTCTAATTTTTAGATATAATCAACTCTCGTAAAATAATACTTAATTTTTATTTGGATAAAACCATAAAACCCTATTGAATAAGTGAACTTTTTTTCAAACGCTACTTTCTGTTCGATTACTGGGGCCATAACTTCCGAGCTTCAGGGCGATGTAATTGGGGGTTACCCCAAAGATGAACAGGGGAAAACCACCTCCTACCCACAGTCGTCCACCACCAGACACTCCCAGGTAAGGTTTGCAGGGCAATTGCCGGGGAAGTGCAAATTTCCCCTGGGCAAAAGCCCTTCATTGGAAACTATCTGAAAATGTCATTTAATTCGCAAACTTTAGATGGTTCTGACTGGGTTACATCAACAGTTATAAAAGTTAGAAAAATTAAAACCAATTCTAACCTCTGGGTATCTATTGCACAGTCCCACACTGGCCCCCCACAGGACTCCCTCCAACTTCCAAACCCCAGAAAGAATCACCCCCACCTCCACATCCTGACTACACCCCACCCCCCCCAAAGGACTCCCACAACCCGTCTCCAACTACCCCTGTCCCACCAGGCTCCCCCCACCCCCAGGCAACCCAGCCCCCATGGGTCTCCCCCACACCCCCAAACCCCCAGGGAACACCCCCGACCTCCCATGACCCCACCCCCACAGAATATCCCCCACCCCCAAGTATGCACTCCCAACATGAACTCCCCAACCCAGAGGATTCCTCCCCCCTCCACAGGAATCTCCATTCCCACTGGACTCTTCCCCCACCCCCTGTCACAGGGCCCCCACCAGACCTGTCTGCCGACCTCCACTCCCCCCAGCAAGCCCTGCCACTGCCAAGCCCGACTCTCACCCCCACCCCAGCGCCCCCAAGACCCGACCTTACCTGACACCCCCGTTAGCCCGTTACCCAAGGCCCGATTTGACAACGCCCCTCAAGGCCCAACCCGGCGTGACATTCCACCCACCCCGCCTCACAAAGGCCTGGCCTTCCCAACACCTCCCTCTTCCCCACCCAATCCTAACCCCTTACTTTCTATACTTACCTTCTAAACTGTGCTGGACCTTTAAACTTACGCGGTGTACAGCAGCTCGTGTGCTTAAAAAAGAGGAGGTGGCTCACTTACCTGTAACTCTACAGCCCTCGACGCTGGGCCCTGGGGAACTGCACTGCCCAGATCTCACCTGGCCTGAATCGGAAGGCCAGGCGAGATAGGACCACCTGGATTTTAAGGTACAAACCTTCGAGCAGAACGGCAATCTAACTCAGTTGCCACTCCATTGGAAGTTACAGCCCTGGAGTAAAACACTGAACCTTACTTGTGACCTGCATTGGTAACATTTCAAAAACTAACAAAGATTTGTTCTACACAGTAGCTTCCTCAAAAGTGTTGCTGGAGTTCCTTTGTACACGAATTTTGTAAAGCAATGTTATGTTGGCTAACAAATATTCTAGATATATATTATTTATATTTATTCCTCTGTGGGATTTGGGTGTCAGTGGGAAGCCCAGCATTTATTGCCCATCCCTAATTGCCCCTTGAGAAGGTGGTGGTGAGCTGCCTCCTTGAACCGCTGCAGTCCATGTGGTGTAGGTACACCCACATTGCTGTTAGGGAGGGAGTTCCAGGATTTTGAATCAGCTGTTTTATGTTTTGATTCAGTTTATGGTCTTTTACCACATGGAAATCTGTAGAGTGGGAGAATAATACTCAGACGAAGAAGTGTGGGAAGCCAGAGTTTGGCAGTGGGATGGGGGTACTGGGTGGGGGTGGGGGGGAGTGAGAGCCATTAATGGCACAGGGTCAGGGGCATGGGTGGGAAAATAACAAAAGCAAGTATTGTTATTTTGAATTATTTTTGACGTTTGATACTGAGTTTAGTGTTTATATGTGATCTAGTGCCCCTAGTTCTCGTTCTGAATTCCTGGACCCTCTTCTGACACTGCACCAACTTCTATTTCCATTCTCCACATCACAATGTGAGAACAATCACACACCAGTCTCACTGGATTAATAACACCACATTTTGTAGGAATGAAATGAACAAAAGCAGTAAAGGGATTCAGAGGGAAATGAAAGGTGATTAGGATAGCCTGTTCCTTCACGCTTCAAAACAGAAGAAATGTTATGAATATTCTCTTCCAATTAATTATTTTCAAATGACGAATTTCTATACCTAATCCTGCATACCCATTAAACTGAAACTTGGGATAACATGGCTCCTCACATTAGCCCATCCGGTGTTGGGGTAAACAGTGGATATGGGCTGTACACCACACCCACTTTTTCTCTTGAGAGTAGTAAAAAATTTGACAGATTATATAAATCAGATTAAAAACTAAAAATCATCTTTTTAAGAAGTAAAGGTACACAGAAGACAAAATAGATCAGATGATTGGATAGCAATATATTACAACATTCCCAGATATCTTAATTTGTTCTCTGATTCCAATGTAATAAATTATTTTGCGATTTCTCGAATGGGATTCTTCTGTCTGGGGCAGAGCAGCAGTGGGTAGGGTTGTAGAGAGAAGCCAGGGAACTACAGACCAGTGAGTCTCACGTCAGTGGTAGGGAAACTATTGGAGAAAATTCTGAAGGAGAGAATAAATCTCCACTTGGAGAGAAAAGGTTTGATCAGGGATAGCCAGCATGGCTTTGTCAGAGGGAGGTCATGCCTAACAAATGTGATTGAATGTTTTGAGGAGGTGTCCAGGTGTGTAGATGAGGGTAGTGTGGTTGATGTAGTTTATATGGATTTCAGCAAAGCCTTTAACAAGGTTCCACATGGGAGACTTATAAAGAAGGTAAATGCACATGGGATACACAGTAATTTGATAAGGTGGATTCAAAATTGGCTTAGCTATAGGAGACAGAGGGTGATGACATAAGGATGCTTTAGTGACTGGAAGCCAGTATCCAGTGGCATACCACAGGGATCTGTGCTGGGTCCCCTATTATTCATCATTGATATAAACGACATAGATGACTATGTTGGGGGTAGGATTAGTAAGTTTGCGGATGACACAAAGATTGGCCGGGTGGTTAACAGTGAGGTTGAGTGTCTTGGGCTACAGGAAGATATAGACGGGATGGTCAAATGGGCAGATAAGTGGCAGATGGAATTTAACCCTGAAAAGTGTGAGGTGATACACTTTGGAAGGAGTAATTTGACAAGAAAGTATTCAGTGAATGGCATGACACTAGGAGTTCTGAGGAACAAAGGGACCTTGGCGTGTGTATCCATAGATCTCTGAAGGCGGAGGAGCATGTTAGTGGGGTGGTGAAAAAGGCATATGGGACACTTGCCTTTATCAATCGAGGCATTGATTACAATAATAGGGAGGTCATGTTGGAGTTGTATAGAACCTTGGTGAGGCCACAGCTGGAGTACTGTGTGCAGTTCTGGTCGCCACATTATAGGAAGGATGTGATTGCACTGGAGGGGGTGCAGAGGAGATTCACCAGGATGTTGCCTGGGATGGAACATTTAAGTTATGAGGAGAGGTTGGATAGACTTGGGTTGTTTTCACTGGAGCAGAGAAGACTGAGGAGTGACCTGATGGAGGTGTACAAGATTATGAGGGGCACGGACAGGGTGGATAGGGAGCAGCTGTTCCCCTTAGTTGAAGGGTCAGTCACGAGGGGACATGAGTTCAAGGTGAGGGGCAGGAGGTTTAGGGGGGATGTGAGGAAAAGCTTTTTTACCCAGAGGGTGGTGACGGTCTGGAATGCGCTGCCTGGGAGGGTGGTGGAGGCGGGTTGCCTCACATCCTTTAAAAAGTACCTGGATGAGCACTTGGCACATCAAAACATTCAAGGCTATGGGCCAAGTGCTGGTAAATGGGATTAGGTAGGTAGGTCAGGTGTTTCTCATGTGTCGGTGCAGACTCGATGGGCCAAAGGGCCTCTTCTGCACTGTGTGATTCTGTGATTCTGTGATTTATAGGCCCAGGTTCCATCGGAGCACTCCCTACAAGGGAGTTCCCCTCCCCCAATTGTCTATCAAACGCCAGTCTCTCCACCAGCCTCCCCAAGAGACACACAAACACTTCCCAAAGTCCCAATCCAGCGTGGAGTGCAGCATGAGAAGTGGACACTGCTCCTGGTGGCATTGCCAGCTCTGGAGAGCTACCAGCATCTGATTGACTAGAAGCTCTCTGAGGTGGGACTTCCTAACCCTGAGAAAGACAGAATTCCTGCCTCCAGCCTATTAATGGCCAATCAGCCATTCTGCTGCTGGGCAGGCCCTCCCCTGACATTTTAGCCAGGGATGTGGGGACCCTGTGAGGGTAGAAATCTGAGATGGATAGATTTGCCTCATCAAAGGTATTAGGGATATGGGACTGTTGCAAATATCTAGTTCATGGTTCATGTTAATACTTTAGAGGTGATAGGAAGACCTGTAAATCCACTTGCCTGGATGAATGCAGCTCCAACAACAGTCAAGAAGCTCGACACCATCCAGGACAAAGCAGCCCACTTGATTGGCACCACATTCACAAATATTCACTCCCTCCACCACCGAAGCATAGTAGCAGCAGTGTGTACCATCTACAAGATGCACTGCAGCAACTCACCAAGGATCCTTAGGCAGCACCTTCCAAACCAATGACCACTACCATCTAGAAGGACAAGCCAGCAGATAGATGGGAGCACCACCACCTGGAAGTTCCCCTCCAAGCCATTCACCATCCTGACTTGGAAATATATCGCCGTTCCTTCACTGTTGCTGGGTGAAAATCCTGGAACTCCCTCCCTAACTGCACTGTGGGTGTACCTACACCACATGGACTGCAGCGGTTCAAGAAGGCAGCTCACCCACCACCTTCTCAAGGGCAATTAGGGATGGGCAATAAATGCTGGCCTAATTAGCAATGCCCACACCCATAAATTAATATTAAAAAAAGGTGAAAGGGAGGGAGGAACTTAAAACAATTACAATTACTAGGGAATTGGGACTGAGAAAGCTATTAGAAGTAAAAGCTGACAAGTCCTCAGGACCTGATGCCCTGCATCCTAAGGTCTTAAAAGAAGTAGCTAGTGATAGAGGCATTGTTTTTAATTTTCCAAAATTGCTTAGATTCAGGAAGAGTCCCAGCGGATTGGTAAATAGCAAAGGTAACACCTTTTTTCAAGAAAGGAGGGAGGTAGAAAGCAGGAACCCACAGGTCAGTTAGCCTAACATCTGTCCATGGGAAAAATGCTAGAAGACATTATTAAGGAGGTTATGCTGGGTCACTTAGAAAATCTTAATGCAATCAGGCAAAGTCAACATGGTTTTCTGAAAGGGGAATTATGCTTGATTAATTTGCTAGCGCTCTTTGAGGAAGTAACTAGCAAGGTGGACAAAGGGAACCTATAGATGTGGTATACTTGGATTTCCAAAAGGCATTTGATAAGGTGCCACATAAAACATTACTACACAAAATAAAAGCTCATGGTGTAGGGGGTAACATATTAGCATGGATAAAGGATTGGTTAGCTAACACCATCCTGACTTGGAAATATATCACCGTTCCTTCACTGTCACTGGAAACAGAGATTAGGGATAAATGGGTCATTCTCAGGTTGGCAAGATGTAGCAGGTAAACTGTCAAGGGGTCAGTGCTCAACTATTTACAATCTATATCAGTGACTTGGATGAAGGGACCAAACATATGGTAGCTAAATTTGCTGATGACACAAAGATAGGTAGGAAAGTAAGTTGTGAAGAGGACACAAGGAGTCGGCAAAGGGACATAGATAGGTTAAGTGAGTGGAGAAAAAATTGGCAGATGGAGTATAACGTGGGAAAATCTGAGGTTGTCCCATTTTGGCAGGAAGAATAAAAGAGCAGTATACTATCTAAATGGAGAGGGATTGCAGAACTCTGCAGTACAGAAGGATCTGGGTGACCTGGCACATGAATCACAAAAGGTTATTCTGCAGATACAGCAAGTGGGAGGAAGGCAAATGAAATGTCATTTATTGCAGAGAAAATGGAATATGAAAGTAAAGATGTTTTCTATTGTTGTACAGGGTATTGGTGAGATCACATCCAGAGAACAGTGTACAGTTTAGGTCTCATGATTTAAGGAAGGGCATAATTGTACAGAAGCAGTTTAAAGAAGGTGCACTTGGCTGACAGCGGGGATGAAGGAATTATCTTATGAGGAAATGTTGGACAGGTTGAGCCTGTATCCATTGGAGTTTAGAAGAATGAGAGGCGATCTTACTGAAACATATAAGATCCTTAGGAACCAGGCAGGGTCTTTGCTCAGAGGATGATTCCCTTGTGGGAGAGACTAGAACTAGGGGACACAGTTTAAAATAATGGGTCTTCCATTTAAAACGGAGAGAAGGAGAAGTGTTTTCTCTCAGAGGCTCGTTAGTCTGTGGAATGCTGTTCCCCAGAGAGCATTGAAGACAGTGTCACTAAATATTTTTAAGCTGTGTTATATAGGTTCTTGGTTGACAAGGAAGCCAAATGTTGTACAGGGTAGACAGGAAAGTAGAGTTGAGGCCTCAATCAGATCAGTCATGACCTTATTGAATTGTGGAGCAGGCACAAGATGCCAAATGGCCTACACCTGCTCTTAATTCTTATGTTTGTCATTTTTAGCTCTGGGGAGATTAAAGCTATAAAGGTAAGGTAATTAAAATGCTGGGCATTAGAGATCATCAGAATATCTCAAAAAATGGCAGTCCAAAACGTGATCCATGTTTGTTTAAATAATCAGAAGAAACAGTAGCTGGGCTTTCTTAGCTAAAGAGTCATAGAGTCATAGAGGTCTACAGCACAGGTAAAGGCCCATTGGCCCATCGAGTCTGCACCGGTCAAACAAGTACCTAACTATTCTAATCCCATTTCCCAGCACTAGGCCCATAGCCTTGTATGCCATGGCATCGCAAGTGTACATCCAAATACTTCTTAAATGTTATGAGGGTTTCTGCCTCTCCCACCCTTTCAGGCAGTGAGTTCCAGATTCCCACCACCCTCTGGGTGAAAACATTCTTCCTCACATCCCCTCTAAACCTCCTGCCCCTTACCTTAAATCTATGCCCTCTGGTTATTGATCCCTCCACCAAGGGGAAAAGTTCCTTCCTGTCTACCCTATCTATGCCCCTCATAATTTTATACACCTCAATCATGACCCCCTCAATCTCCTCTGCTCCAGGGAAAATAACCCCAGTCTATCCAATCTCTCCTCATAACTAAAATTCTCCAGCTCAGGCAACATCCTGGTAAATCTCCTCTGCACTCTCTCTAGCGCAATCACATCCTTCCTATAATGCGGATCCCAGAACTGCATGCAATATTCTAGCTGTGGCCTAATTAGTATTTTATACATTTTCAGCATAATCTACCTGCTCTTATATTCTATGCCTTGGCCAATAAAGGCAAGTATCCCATATGCCTTCTTAACCACCTTATCTATCTGTCCCGCTACCTTAAGGGACCGGTGGACATGAACACCAAAGTCCCTCTGATCCTCGGTACTTCCCAGGGTCCTACCATTCATCGTGTATTCCCGTGCCTTATTTGTCCCACCCAAGTGCATCACCTCACACTTATCCAGATTAAATTCCATTTGACACTGATCAGCCCATCTGACCAGCCCATCTATATCCTCCTGTAATCTAAGGCTATCCTCCTCGCTATTCACCACCTCACCAACTTTTGTGTCATCCGCAAATTTACTGATCAACCCTCCTACATTCAAGTCTAAATCATTTACATATACCACAAACAGCAAGGGACCCAACACCGATCCCTGTGGAACTCCACTGGACACAGGCATCCAGTCACAAAAACACCCCTCGACCATCACCCTCTGCTTTCTGCCACTCAGCCGATTTCGGATCCAATTTATCAAATTACCTTAGATCCCATGGGCTCTTACCTTCATTATCAGTCTCCCATGCGGGACCTTATAAAAAGCCTTGCTGAAGTCCAAGTGGACTGCTTCAAATGCATTGTCCTCATCTACACACCTGGTCATCTCTTCGAAAAATTCAATCAAATTGGTCAGACATGACCTCCCGTTAACAAAACCATGCTGACTGTCCTTGATTAATCCCTGCCTCTCCAAGTGTAGATTAATTCTGTCCCTCAGAATTGCTTCCAATAGTTTCCCCAACACTGAGGTTAGACTGACTGGCCTGTGGTTCCCTGGTTTATCCTTTCCTCCCTTCTTGAATAACAGTACCACATTGGCTGTCCTCCAGTCCTCAGGTATCTCTCCTGTGGCCAGAGAGGTTTTGAAAATTACTGCCAGTGCCCCTGCTATCTCCTCCCTTGCCTCACTCAACAGCCTGGGATGCATATCATCGGGGCCTGGAGATTTATCTATTTTTAAGCCTGCCAGACCACTTAGAACCTCCTCCCTTTCTATGCTAATTTATTTAATTACATCACGAGCTGGAGATATAGGACGGAATCATCCCAGATTTGCACTTCTGTGAGCTGCTTTGCGGTAGAACCATGTCCATGACAATCCACCCAGCAGGCCATGGACGTGTTCCTCCGAGGTCCAGTTGCTGTAGGGCTCCAGCATCTTCCGCTCCTCAGATGTCCACGATCTGAGCAAGGCCCTGACGGTAAGTCCTGACTTCTCCACTTCTGTTCCTGTCAGGACTTGTTCTGCACCGGTGTGTTTTCCCACCGTGGGTGGTAAATTTGACTTGGGATGTTGATACCAGTGAGCACAGCTTGTAATGATATGTAGATGAATGAAAATAAAGTTCCCGACATCTGGCGGTGGGAATGACAGCCCGCCAACGATGGGCAGAGCAGATTATCACAAATTGGTTTCACAATGGTCTTTCCGCCATATTGTTCACTCACGCCTGCCTTGACACCCGCACCAACGGGCATGGAAAATTCCACCCATGATGTCTACAATCTGTGCAAAGAAGGGTACTCCAGAGAGATGTTTATGCTTTGGAATTTAGAGCTAAATTAGTTTAACAGCATTAAGGAAACCCTGAAAAATCATAAAACCAAATTACTTCATGTGATCAAAGAATAAAATGTTAATGAGAGATAATTATCTAAAGGTTTGGTTTGAGTATATCCCAGGAATAAGCAAGCACAAAGTTAACAGCTCATTAATAAGTGCAGCTAGTCACAGAATGTGAACTTGATCATTTGAATTTCAGCTATTATAAATACAGGTGGTCTTGCTAAGCAAGCATGAAGACAGCAGTTCATCACTGTCACAGAGTCTGGACTTGGCAATTTGGTGAGTAAGGGAATTCAGTGCATTAAGGGAAGAGGGAAGCAGGTAAGTGACTGGATTATGAGTATTTTGTTCATTTATCTTTCAAAACTCAGGTAACTTATTAATAATTGTAAGCTTTTATGAGTCTTCATAAGGTTTACTAACAGTACTAGAGCTCATTAGTAGAAGGGTTTATTAATTATAAATTAATTAAGAAAAAATAATAAATTAAGTAACACATAACGATGACAGAGCAGGTGATGTGTTGTGACTGAAGAATGTGGGCGCTCCTCTGCATTGGTGTAATCCAGGTCAAACACATCTGTAGTGTCAGTGGCTTGAGGAGTATCAGCTCAGAGTCATTGAGCTGGAGGCTGAGCTGATGTATCAAGGAAAGGAAATGTAACCTGGACACTTTGTTCCAGGAGGTGGTCACACCCCTTAGATTGGGTCTCCTGGTTTGGTTAGTGGTCAGGGACATGAGAGTGCAACTGTGAGTGAAGCAGGTAAGGGGATCACAAAGGTAGAAGTGGAAGAGCCTCCATACTTGTTATTGTTCAATAGGTTCAAGGTTCTTATAGCTTGTGGGGATGAAAGTGGGGGTTGCAGGGTTGATGAACAAACCGACCATGGTGCTGTGGTATAGGGAGCCATTCAATGGGGGTGAGTTGATAGAAATGTGGCAGTAGTGAGGGACAGTATAGAGAGGGGGATTGACACAGTTCTCGGCAGTCGGGAATGAATCCAGATGGCTGTGTTGCCTGCCCGGTGCTAGTGCTTGGAACATTTGCTGAGGACTAGAGAGAAACTTACAGCGCGTGGGGAAAGACCAGTTGTCAAAGTCCACATTGGTACCAATAACATAGAAAGGATTAGGAAAGAGATTCTGCTTAAGGATTATGAACAGTAGATGCCAAATTAAAAGGCAGAACCTCATAGGTAATAGTCTCTAGATTATTACCTGACCCTTGAGCATATTGGCTTGGGTAAATAGGGTTAGAGAGATGAACGCATGGCTCAAAGACTTGTGTGAAAGAAATAGGTTTTGATTCATGGGGCATCGGTAGCAGTATTGGAGAAAGTGGGAGCTGTACCGTTGGGATGGGTTTCACCTGAACTGTGCTGGGACCAGTGTTCTGGTGAATTGCATAACTAAGGAGGTAGAGAGGGCTTTCAATTAAATAGTGGCGGAAGGGATCATGTGACAAGAGATGTAGTATATCAAAGGGTACTAGATCAGGGTAGTGATTTGGGTAAAGATAACCAGAGTGCGGCAGGAAGCGACAGAGAGTACAAATTTAAGAGTGCTCAAGCATATAAGGCCAGAGATTGCAAAAATGGTAAAAAGACAGAGTTAAAGGTGGACGGCATTCATAACAAATGGATGAATTCTTAGCACAGGTAGAAATAAATATCTATGACCTAATGGCCATTATAGAGACATGATGCAGGGTGACCAAGTCTGAGACCTGAATATTGAATGCTATTTAACATTTCAAAAAGATAGGAAGCTCAGAAAAGTTGGTGAGGTAACTCTGTTAATTAAGGATGTCATTAGTATAGTAGTGAGTGATAAACTTATTTCAAAAGAGTAAGATGTTCTGTCGAAGGGTCATGAGGACTTGAAACGTCAACTCTTTTCTTCTCCACCGATGCTGCCAGACCTGCTGAGTTTTTCCAGGTAATTCTGTTTTTGTTTTGGATTTCCAGCATCCGCAGTTTTTTTGTTTTTATTATTAAGATGTGGAATCAGTTTGGGTAGAGATAAGAAATAAGAAAGTCATTTGTGGGAGTAGTTTATAGGGCCCCTAACAATATTTACGCAGTGGGCCAGAGCATTCAGGAAGAAATAAATGGGGCATGAATGAAAGGTACCTCAATGGTCATGGGTGACTTTAATCTACATGTAGATTGGATGAATCAGGTTGGCAAAGGTAGCCAGGATAATGAGATCATAGAATGTATCCAGGACAATTTCTTAGAGCAACATTTCTAGAGCCAACGAGGGAGCAGGCTACTCTAGACCTGGTCATGAGCAATGATACAGGATTAATCAATAACCTCATAGTGAAGAAGCCTTTCGGTGACAGTGATCATAAGACATTAGAATTTTATGCTCAGTTTAAAAATTGAAATGTGGGTCTAAGACTAGTGATTTAAAGCTGTGAAGGTAATTATAAGGGTATGAAAGCAGAGTGAACTGGCAAACTAGATTAAAAGGTAGGACAGTAGAGACACAGTGGCAGACTTTTAAGGAGATATTTAATAATTCTCAGCAAAGATCTATCCCAGTAAAAAAGAAAGATTAATTGAGAAGGATGCATCACCGATAGCTGAATAAATAATTTAAAGATTGTATCAAATTAAAAGAAACGGTTTAAAAATTTGCAAAGATTAGCGGTAGATCAGAAGATTGGTCAGATTTTAAGAACCAGCAAAGAATGACTAAAAAATAATAGAGGGAGAAGGTTGAGTATGAGAGAAAGCTAGCTAACAATATAAAAACAAATAGTAAGAACATAAGAAACAGGAGTAGGAGGAATCCATTCAGCCTTCGAGCGCAATCCACCATTCAGTGAGATCATAGCTGATCTATTTCAACACTATTTCCCTGAACTATCCCCGTAAATCTCGATGTTTTTAATATGTTTAAATCTATCCCAATCTCTGCCTTGAACATACTCAATGACTGAGCCTCCACAGCTCTGGGGCAGAGAATTCCAAAGATTCACCGCCCTCTGAGTGAAGAAATTCCTCCTCATCTCAGTCCTAAATGACCTGCCCCTTATTCTGAGACTGTGTCCCCCTGTACTAGACCCCTCCAGACAAGAGAAACATCCTTCCTGCATCTACCCAATCGAGCCCTGTAAGAATTTTGTATGTTTGAATGAGATAACCTCATTCTTCTAAACTTAAGAGAATAAAGTTCAGTCTATTTAATCATTCTTTATAGGGCAATCCCTCCATCCCAGGAATTAAGTTAGTGAACTTTCATTGCATTCCCTCTATGGCAAGTGTATCTTTCCATAGGTAAGAAGACCAAAACCATACACAATACAAGAGTTTCTATGAGTAGGTAAATAGGATAAGAGTAACTACAGTTAGTGTCGGTCCTCTAGAGAGTAAATCTGGGGAATTGATAATGGAAAACAAGGAAACGGCTGAGACGGTGAACAGGTAAATTGTGCCTGTCATCATTGTAGAAGACTAAGGGCTGACATTTTTGTTGACTGGGCGAGCTCATGCCTGACCCTATCGGGCAGGAAATTGTGCGAGATAAAATCAGACAAGTGTCCCAACGCCATCCGGTGCTCTTGCGATATTTTGGTCAGGAGCGTGCCCGCTGACAATTAAGAAAGCAATTAAGCCCATTAACGGAACAAATGTCTGCCATTTTATGTAGCCCGTCCAACCTTAGAGTTGGCCTACAGGAGTATTGGCCAGACATCCTCTACATTTTTCAGCAAACCCACCAAGGGTGGGATGAGGTTTCTGTTATTAAATTAAATAGAAATAGGAATCTGCAGACAGCATTTTTATAACCTATTTCTTCAGGTGCCTGATTGTGATGCTTGGACATTGTTTTTCCTGATTTTAAAAACTTTATTTCGGGTCTTCAGCTCCCTGAGGCAGCTCTCTGCCCTGCCAGCGCTCACCCACACCTGCATTGACATCATCACCCACCCTCCACCCACCCCCCCACCGCCCCCCCCCGGGCAGCGCTGAGTTTTGCAGCGTGTGCCAACATGAAATGGCAATCGGGTCTGATGGTGGTCGGCGGTACACTTCCTGACCACTCCTGGGCCTGCCAATCACACCTGCCCGCCAAACTGTCAATTCAGACCTTAGTAAATTTCCCAAAGATACTTGAAAATCAAAAAGTAAGTGGGAGGAATGAACTTAAAACAGTCACCATCACTAGGGAAATGGTGCTGGGAAAACTATAAGACCCAAAGGCTGACAAGTCCCCAGGACCAGGTGGCCTGCAGTCTAGGATCTTAAAGAAGTGGCTGCACAGATATTTATTATAATCTTCTAAGATTCCTTAGGTTCTGGGAGGGTTCCAGTGGATTTTGAAAATAGCTAATGTAAAACCTTTATTCAAGAAAAGGAGATAAAAGCAGGAAACTACAGGCCAGTTGTCTTAGGGAAATTTCTAGAATCCATTATTAAGAAGGTTATAGCAGGATACTTAAAAAATTATAATATGTTCAGGCAGAGTCAACGCGGCTTTCTGAAAGAGAAATCATGTTTAACTAACTTATTAGAATTTTTGAGGAGGTAACAAGTAAGGTGAACAAAGGGTGTACTTGGATTTCCAAAAGGCATTTGATAAGCTGCCATATCAAAGATTACTACATAAGATCAGACAACACGGTGTCAGGGGTAACATGTATAAAGCATTGGTTAGTTAACAGGAAGCAGAAAGTAGGGATAAATGGGTCTTTTTCAGGTTGGCAAGATGTACCTAGTGGCACGCCACAGGAATCAATAGTGGGGCCTCAACTATTTATAATGCACATCAATGATTTGTGTGATAGATAAGTTTGCTGTTGACACCAAGATAGGTAGTAAAATAAGTTGAGAAGAGAAGCCGGAGAGTCTACAAATGGATATGGACAGGAGTGCAGATTGTAAACAGACCTGAGTTTGGTGGATTTTGAAGTGTTGATATCTTTCTAAAACTCTGGTCTGCAGTTAACATTTAAATGGATTTAGTGTATAAATAAAGTAAGTTAATAAAGTAAAGTGAGTTTCTTCCAGCCTTGGCAGGGATAAACAAGCTCTACTGGACAGCTCTGATTAGTTGATCAGCTAACTTATTCAATCCAGTTGCAACAACTTCTGCTTGAAAGAGTATAAGTATAGAAGTCTGAGTGCAACTTTGCAAGCAGAGTGCAGATTGTAAGTAGAATGAGCAGACATGAGTTTGGTGAGTGGGTAGTATGATGAAGGGGAAGGTGGTGCTCCTTTTTCTCTATTATTTTTCTACTTCGGTGCAATGGAAAGAACTGGTTGGGGAGTAACTGGTAAGCTATTCTAATTGTAACAAATTGTCTATGAAGTTAAGATATGGCAGGGCAACTCGGCCAAGTGCATTGTACAGCCCGTGGCATGTGGAAGTCACAGACGCACTATGTGTCCTAGTGTCATGGGCCGCAAAGCTTGAGCTCTGTGTTCCAGAACTGGAGTCACTATGGTGTATCTGCGAGGCAGTCAACTACATGGATAGCACATTCAGGGAAGTGCCCACACTGCAGGTTAGGAGCATGCAGTCAGAAACGGAATGGGTGACTGCCAGGCAGTCTAAGAGAACCAGATAGGTAGTGCAGGAGTCCCCTGAGAGGATATTTTGCGCTAATCAGTTTTATGTTTTGGATACTGGTGAAAGCAATGGTTCCTCCGAGGATTGCAGTCAGAGCCAAGTCTGCGGCACCACAGCTGGCTCAACTGCACAGGAGGCGAGGGAGAAGAGTTGAAGAGCAGCGGTGATTCATTGGTCAGGGGATCAGACAGGTGTTTTCCTGTGGCCGTAGACTTGACTCCGGGATGGTTTGTTACCTCACTTGTGCCACGGTCAAAGATGTCACAGAGTGACTGCAGGACATTCTTCTGGGGGAAGGTGAACAACCAGAGGTTGTGGCACACAGTAGTATCAGTGACAAAGGGTGATGAGGTTCAGTAAGCAGATTTTAGGGAGCCAGAAGGAGATTAAAAAACACAACCTCAAAAGCAAAAATCTCTGGATTACTCCCAGTGTCACATGCTAGTGAGCATAGGAATAAGAGTATTGAGCAATTGAACAAGTGGCTGGAGAACTGGTGTGGGAGGAAGGGCATCAGATTTCTGAGGCATTGGGACTTGTTCTGGGGCAGATGGGACCTGTACAAGATACAACTTGTCCTCACAGGGAGAGTCGCTAGTGCTGTTGGGGAGGGTTTGAACTAGCTTGGCAGGGGAATGGGAACCTGAGAGGGAGTTCAGATTCGAGGGAGGAAAAACTGGTAACAGGAAATAGAAAAGTAGAAAGCATAAATAGAAGACAGACAAAGCAGAAGCATCAAATAGGGACAGAATAGAGAATAGTGTTAAAAAAGCAGAATTAAAGGCACTCTGAATGCACGAAGCATTCACAACAAGGATGATGATTTGAATGCACAAATTGAGGTAAATGGGTAATGATTTAATTGCCATCATGGAGGCGTGGCTACAGGGTGACCAAGATTGGGAACTGAATATCCAAGGACATTTGTCATTTAGGAAGGATAGGCAAAAAGGAAAAGGAGGTGGGGTAGCACTCTTTATAAGGGATGAAATCAGTACATTAGTAAGAGAATATCTTAGATCAAAGGATCAGTTCCTGTGGTGTAGGTACACCCACAGTGCTGTTAGGGAGGGAGTTCCAGGGTTTTGACCCAGCGACAGTGAAGGAATGGTGATATATTTCCAAGTCAGGATGGTGAGTGACTTGGAGGGGAACTTCCAGGTGGTGGTGCTCCCATCTATCTGCTGCCCTTGTCCTTCTAGATGGTAGCGGTTGTGGGTTTGGAAGGTGCTGCATAAGGAGCCTTGGTGAGTTTCTGCAGTGCATCTTGTAGATGATGAATATGGGAGTGAATCTTTGTGGATGTGGTGCCAATCAAGTGGGCTGCTTTGTCCTGGGTAGTGTCTAGCATCTTGAGTGTTGTGGGAGCTGCACTCATCCAGGCAAGTGGAGAGTATTCCATCACACTCCTGACTTGAACATCAAGGGATGATGGTTAGATTCTCTCTTGTTGGAGATGGTCACGGCCTGGCATGAATGTTACTTGCCACTTGTCAGCCCAAGCCTGAATGTTGTCTAGGTTTTGCTGCATTTGGACATGGACTGCTTCAGTGTCTGAGGAGTTGCAAATGGTGCTGAACATTGTGCAATCATCAGCGAACATCCTCACTTCTGACCTTATGATGGAAGGAAGGTCATTGATGAAG
The DNA here is from genome assembly GCF_017639515.1 of Carcharodon carcharias. Lineage (NCBI taxonomy): Eukaryota > Metazoa > Chordata > Chondrichthyes > Lamniformes > Lamnidae > Carcharodon > Carcharodon carcharias. The sequence continues at coordinate 135,413,525 of NC_054481.1, forward strand.
CAGCTGAAGATGGTTGGGCTGAGGACACTACCCTGAGGAACTTCTGCACTAATGTCCTGGAGCTGAGATGACTGACCTCCAACAACCACAACCATCTTCCTTTGTGCTAGGTTTGACTCCAACCAGTGGAGAGTTTTCCACCTGACTCCCATTGACTCCAGTTTTGCTGGGGCTCCTTGATGCCACACTTGGTCAAATGCTGCCTTGATGTCAAGGGCAGTTACTCTCACCTCACCTCAGGAGTTCAGTTCTTTGCTCCATGTTTGAACCAAGGCTGTAATGAGGTCAGGAGTTGAGTGACTCTGGCGGAACCCAAACTGAACATCAGTGAGCAGGTTATTGCTAAGCAAGTGCCACTTGATAGCACTGTTGATGACCCCTTCCATCACTTTACTGATGATCAAGAGTAGGCTGATGGGGTGGTAATTGGCCAGGTTGGATTTGTCCTGTTTTTTGTGTACAGGACACACCTGGGCAATTTCCCACACAGCCGAGTCGATGCCAATGTTGTAGCTGGTCTACAACAGATATGCATTCCTCTAAGGCACAAACACAGAAGGGGAAAGGTAAATCAACCAGAGCTAAGAAAAAATAAATAAAAATGCATTAGGTCAAAGGAAGTGGCTAATAAGGAGGCCAGAAAAAGTGGTAGGCATGAGCAATTTAGAACCCAGCCAATGAGGACCAAGAAGCTGATAAAGAAAGGGAAAAGGAAATGTGAATGCAAACTAGCAAGAAACATAAAGGCGGACGGTAAAAGCTTCTTCAGGTATGTGTAAAGAGAAAGATTAGCGAGGACAGCTGGAGACAGGAAAATTTATAGTGGAGAATAGGGAAATGGTGGAGGAATTAAATAATTACTTTCCCTGTCTTCAGAGGAAGATACAGAAAATCTTCCAGAAGTACTAAGTAACCAAGGGATGTGTGAAACTGAGGAAATAATAGAAATTAGCATTCGTAAAGAGTTAATACTTGAAAAGTTAACTGGATTGAAGGTTGAAAAATCCCTTGGATCAGATGAGGCACATCCCAGAATGTTGAAGGAGATGGCTAAAGAGATAGTGGATGCATTGGTGGTTATCTTTCAAGATTCTGTAGATTCTAGAAAGGTTGCTGCAGACTGGAAAGTAGCAAATGTAACCCCACTATTTAAGAAAGAAGGAAGAAGGAGAATGGAGATGTAGAGACCTGTTAGTTTGAGATTAGTCGCAGGGAAAATGTTGGGATGTATTACAAAGGATGTGATAACTGGACATTTAGAAAATAATGGTAAAATTGGGGAGAGTCAACATGGATTTATGGAAGGGAAATAATGTTTGACAAATCTGTGAGAGTTTCTTGAGAATCTTACTTGTAGCATAGATAAAGGAAAACCAGTGGATGTGGTGTATTTGGTTTTTCAGAAGGCTTTTGATAAGGTCACACACAGGAGGTTAGTAAAGAAAATTAGAGCACATGGGATTGGGGGAAATAAATTAGTATGAGTTGAGAATTGGTTAACAGACTGAAAGCAGAGAGCAGGAATAAATAGATCATTCACAGATGGCAGGTTGTTACTCGTGGGGTACCGCAAGGATCAATGCTAGGTCCACAGCTGTTCATAATCTATATAAATGATTTGGATGTGGAGACCAAATGTAATATTTGCAAATTTGCTGATGGCACAAAACTAGGTGGGAATGTGAGTTGAGGAGGATACAAGGAGGCTTCAAGCGGACTTGGACAGACTAAGTGAGAACATGGCAGATGGAATATAATGCAAATAAATGTGAAGTTATCTACTTTAGTAGAAAAAACAAAGAATGTTTCTTAAACGGTGAGAGGTTGGGAAGTGTTGGTGTCCAATGGGACCTGGGTGTCCTTGTTCATGAGTCACTAGAAGCTAGCACACAGGTGCAGCAAGCAATTAGGAAGGTGGGTGCTTTCATTGCAAGAGGATTTGAGTTACAGGAGTAAAGATATCTTTCTGCAATTGTATAGAGCCTTGATGAGACCACAGCTGGAGTATAGTGCACAGTTTTGGGTCTCCTTACCTAAGGATATACTTGTCATAGAGAGTGCGACAATGGTTCACTGGATTAATCCCTGGGATGGCGGGATTGTTTTATGAGGACAGATTGAGGAAACTGGGCCTGTATTTTCTACAGTGATGAAGAATGAGAGGTGATCACATTGAAATTTATAAAATTCTTACAGGGTGTGACAGGGCAGATGTAGACAGGATGTTTCGCCGGCTGGTGAATCTAGAACCAGGATTATAATCCCAGGACAAGAGAAAGGCCCTTTAAAACTGAGATGAGGAGGAATTTCTTTACTCAGAGTGGTGAATCTTTCGAATTCTCTACACCAGAGGACTGTGGAAGTTCAATCACTGAATATGTTCAAGACGGAAGTCAATAGAGTTCTAGAGACTAATGACATCAAGGCATATGGGGATAGAGCACAAAAGTGGCATTGAAGTAGACGATCATCCATGATCTAATTGAATGGCGGAGCAGGCTCGATGGGCTGAATGGCCCAATTCTGTTCCTAAATTCCTATGACAGGTTAAGTGATTGGGCAAACATTTGTCAGGTAAAGTATAATTTGGGAAAATGTGAGCTTGTCCACTTTGGCAGGAAGAATGAGAAAGCAGTCTATTATTTGAATGCAGAGAGATTGCAGAACTTGGTGGTACAGAGGGATCTGGGTGTCCTGGTACGTGAATCACAAAAAGTTAGTATGCAAGTATAGCAGACAAATGGAATGTTGGTGTTTATTGCAAGGGGAATGGAATATCACAGTAGGGAAGTTTTACTGCAACTGTGCATGGCATTGGTAAGACTACATATGGAATACCGTGTACAGTTTTTGTCTCCTTGTTTAAAAAATATATAATTTTATTACAAGCCATTCAGAGGAGGTTAATTTGACTCATTCCTAGGATGAGGATCTTTTCTTATGAAGAAAGGTTAAACAGGTTGAGCCCATACCCATTAGAGTTTAGAAGAATCAGAGATGATCTTATTGAAACATTTAAAATCCTGAGGGGACTTGAGAGGGTGGATACCAGGAGGATGTTTCCATTTGTGGGGGAGGCTCCAACCAGGGGCCACACTTTAAGAATAAGAGAATATGACTGAGATTAGAGGAATTTTTCTTTTGTCTCAGAGGGCCATTAGTCTATGGAATTCTCCTCCCTGGGAGCAGTGGGGGCTGGGTCAGTGAGTTTATTCAATACAGAGTTAGAGACATTTTTGCTAGACAACAGAGTGAAGGGCTATTTGGAGGAAGTGGCAGTTAGGAAAGCGGAGTTGAGACCACAACCAGATCAGCCATTATTTTATCGAACGGTGGAGCAGGCTCAAGGGACCAAATGGCTACTTCTGTTCCAAAGTCCCACGTTATGTTCCTGTTCCAGAGCAGGCTACATCATCATGGAGATGGGTGGAGCTCAGAAAGGTTCTCTGGTCTCAATTTATCTGGGTGTTTTTGCTGGGAGTGTGAGTTGCAGTTTGGGTCTCGTGTGGCTTGCATCTCACTGAGAGAAGATAGTCAAGGTAAATGACACTTAGATAGATCTGCAGTGTAAGCAAAGAAAAAAGCAGCTCAGTGCATCATTAACCATGTGGAATACAGGTGATGCTTAATTCCAAGGAATATAGTTTGTGAAATGAAAATAGAGAGTGCTGGAAATACTCAGTAGGTTAGGCAGCATCTGTGGAGTGGGAAACAGAGTTAATGATTCAGTTCCATGATGACACTTCAACAGAATTTAGTTTGTGTGATTTCTTCTAATTTTTCCCTTGGAGTCAGGTATCATTTTGGTTGGTATCATTGCACTCCCTCAAAGTCAATATGTCCTTTCTAAGGTATGGAGAACAGAACTGCTCACAGTTACTGCACTAATAATCCAGTGGCCTGGACCAATGATCCCAATACATGAGTTCAAATCCCATCATGGCAGCTGAGAATTTAAATTTAACTGATTAAATAAATCTTGAGTAAAAAGCTCATCTCAGTAATGGAGAGCATGAAACTACTGGACTGTCATAAAAACCCATCTGGATCATTAATTCCTTTAGGGAATGAAATCTGCCCTCCTTACCCAGTTTGGCTTATTTGTGAGTCCAAACCCACAGCAATGAAGTTGGCTCTTAACTGCCCTGTGAAATCCCTAGCAAGCCACTCAGTGGTATTTAAGAATACAGCTTGCCACCATCTTCTCAAGGACAATTAGGGATTGGCAATTATCACAATGCTCACATCCCATGAATGAATAGTAAATAGCTAAAACTCCAAATCTGGCACAGACTCATTGGGCTAAATGACCTCTTTCTATCCAATCCTGAGCACATTATTGAACACTGCCTTCAAAGGACATTGACATCTGGCCGCCTACAAATATCCAAACTGTTCCCTGAGAAGCTTGGCCTGGATATCTGACAGAGATATTAATATTTGGTTTGCTTTTTGCTCTTGTCACATGAAGGAAGAAAGAGGATCATTCTTTAAGAAGATGTCTTGAATGCATTTATTTTCTTTCTATTCCTTACAATACGCTCCATTGCCATCAAAAAAGATGCATTATGACTCGACATAGCTGTAAGTACTACCTGGTATTATCGGATATATGCTAATTGAGGAACAAATCATCAAAATAATGATAGGTATGCATGGGAGTCAGATAATTTTAAATATTGCTTAATTATTTCCCTAAATTTGAGTCATTATGATAATTTGCTCCTTTACCATTCCTCTAAATTACATATTCCTCTAAAGTACCTATCAGAAATGCAACTTGTCCTTCTCTGTGAGAGATTTATTTAAAACCTAATGTAACAAAGTAAGTCATGGAGTAGCAATTACCACCACTATTGTCCTAACAATGCAATTATACTGCAAATCTCAATTTGAAATGGACACTTATTTAAAGTAGCATAAGGCCAGATGATTGTAGTTAGAAGCTCTGGTTTTGTGAAGTTGATAAAGGTGGTGTTGTGTTGGCTCAATTCACTGGTATGCCTGCACCCACAATCCAGGTCCATCATGTTGGATTCTGTAATTAAACCTCATCTCATTATTTGCCAAGCACACAAGCAAAAGAAGAGATTGCCCAGAGATTTTAGCTCGTAGCACATTTGCCTACAAAGTGCAAAATCCAGAGAGGCAACTCTGAAAGATAAATTTCAGGAGGCAAAAAAGTTCACTGATTGTTTACATGGTACAGCAAAGACATACAAGCAGCACTGCTACTTATGTATTAGAGGGAGCATTCTTGCTTTATTCATTTATGGGATGTGGGTGTCGCTGGCTGGGCCAGCATTTATTGCCCATCCCTAACTGCCCTTGAGAAGCTGGTGGTGAGCTGCCTTCTTGAACTGCTGCAGTCCATGTGGTGTAGGAAGGGAGTTTCAGGATTTTGACCCATCGACAGTGTAGGAACAGCGATATATTTCTAAGTCAGGGTGGTGTGTGGCTTGGAGGGAACTTCCACATGGTGGTGTTCCCATCTATCTGCTGCTCTTGTCCTTCTAAATGGAAGTACTCGTGGGCTTGGAAGGTGCTGCTTAAGGAACCTTGGTGAGCTCTTGCAGTGTATCTTGCAGATGGTACACACTGCTGCTACTGTGCGTTGGTGGTGGAGAAAGTGAATGTTTGTGGATGTGGTGCCAATCAAGCAAGCTGCTTTGTCCTGGATGGTGTCAAACTTCTTGAGTGTTGTTGTACTCCTGGAGTACATGGAGTGGAGCTGTACTCATCCAGGCAAGAGAGGAGTATTTCACCACACTCCTGACTTGTGCCCTGTAGATGGTGGACAGGCTTTGGGGAGTCAGGAGGTGAGTTACTACCTGCAGGATTCCCAGCCTCTAACCTGTGCCAAAAGTGTCTGGGGAGGATATTTGAGGCTTGAGACCACACCCCACAAAAATCACATTTGGACAGTTTAAGATGACAGTGTTAATGAGCTATCGGTATATTCATACTCATTTGACAATAAAAAGGTGAAAATTGAATTTTTAAAAGTTGGCAGTTTTAAAAACTCTTTTCTGCACCAATTATGCCTTTAATATGGGGCAACACAACAATGAGAAGTCATTGGCTTGTGAGGGTCTCACACCAATTGCCCAAATTCAAATCAATTCAATTTTGCTCCAGAATTCTCCCGCACAGTTTATATCGATGAGATGGTGGAACTGCTTTGCACTATCACTAAGTTTATAGAAAATTGATTTATAACACTGTCCAAAAGTAATGATCTGCTCTTACTCGAGCAAGTGTGTGCATCATTGAAATCCAGCAACTGTGCTACTCAAGAGAAATTAATGCAAATTTATCTGCTGTGATATTTTGTTTATGAAGTTTTTCAAATTTAAAAAAAACAAGGTTGCCCATATTTTTCTTCAATAATATTTTTGGAATACATTTCAACTGCACAGCCAATTCTAACATCCATCCTGCTCCCCCAGCTGCTTAAAAATAGCAAATGGCAGGGTGCTGGACTATAAATAACAAGATTGCATTTGGCTCCCAAATGATTTAGTGGGCAAAGGCATTGACTGGCATTATTTTACAGATAACCGGACTCACAAAGTGTAGGTCTGAGTCTTATTTTCTGCCCAGTTTGCTGATTCCAACAAGGATAGCTGCCAAGAACAATGGAACAGGCCATCTACATTATGATAGTGACTAGCCTTCAAAACTACTTAATTGGTTGTAAAGTATTTTGAGATATCCTGTGATCAAGAAAGGTGCCATATAAATTGTTATGATCCATGTAGAGACTGATAACTCTTAAAAAGGGATTTGAATTCCCAGTGGCTAACTCAAAGTATCAAAGGACAAGATTTCACATTTTAAGACTTTTACTGTAACAAACACACTAACAGTAACCATGACTAAACATTATTTAGTAGATAACTAATACACTAAACTGCAGAAAAGATATCCCCCTTAACTTCTAACACAACTGAAAACCCCACTCTGCATTTGTATGTTACACCGTACTCTCTACAGAATTGTGGTCTTTGCAGGAACCAGTCTAAAGTTACTCCTAACTTCCAATGGGCTTGCTTCTCCCCATTTTGCTGTGTTGCAACGTCCAGTGTACACTGAAAATCGTTTCCCTTAGTCTTCTGAGAATTCTCAAACTGACTTCCAGCAGCAAGGCCCACTCCAGTGATTCCTTTTCCTGGCTGTTGCTATTGCTCTTGGCTGGAATCCCTACACGCTGGAAATGCATATTGAAAAATCACAAACCCAATGCCCACAATCTTTCAGCCAATAAGATTCTAAAATCGACCTCTTACTATCCAAGGCTCATACAGAGCAAGTGCCTCTGGAAAGGGAAAAAAAATACAAGGCAAAATTGGGAAAAGTGAATACAATCTAGTTTCTTGGAATATCCCATGGGCAGTCAGTGCTATCTGCACAATACTCTAGTGTTAATCAATAAACAGCCTGACTTTAACATTGGCAGTCATTCCACAGAGCTGTATTGCACAACATAAAAACAGACAAGATATTCAGTGTGACGCATCCCTCGAAGCAGCACTTACTGATGAAAGCTATTGATTTTATTGATACTTTGACAGTTTGCAGCTTCCCTTAAAGTATTTTTGTCAGCAGCTAATTACTTGGAGTTTTTGTCCAGCCTACAATCTAGTGTTTTCATCTTTGAGTAGTTCCATTTAAAATATGGTTTGAGCCCAAATTTCAGTTGTATTCAGATAATTATCATATGAATGCATTCAGTGTTTGTCCACCAATAGTAACACCAACAGTATTTTTTGGCTGCTGCCATTGCATCACCAGTCAGGATTACTGCTAGAGTGTGAGGTGTCAGTTCAGCAAATCATTGGCTTAGGGTGGAATCAAGCCCTGAAGACCCATGGTGGGACCAGAAAATCAGATTGACTCCGGCCATGGAACAGGGCAGGCTGTCATATGCAATTGTGCACTCCCCGCCTCATTATTTATGCATGCGTGTAGGTCACGTCAAGTCTTGAGGCGGGGCAGGCAGGACAATGGCTGTTTCGCTGTCATGTCCGGCCACCATATTTAAAAGGCACCTGGCCTGGCCTTTGCTAATGGTGCCTGGACCCTGGAAGAAGGATGAGCAGGAGAAGGCTGCAAGCTCCTGCTCTCCACTTCAGCGAGGCCACCCAACTTCTTCTTCCAAGGTCGTCTTCCCCAGGGGTGGCTGTAGGAGGCTCATGAGAACTACCTCACTCCTGTAGAGCCATCACAGCATTCGCCTGCACCCTCCACCAGCCCAGAGACACACACTTCAGTGGGTCATATATCTAGTTTAGGCTTGGGCTCACACTCTGGTGGTCACCTCACAGACAAATATCTACAGCAGGCACAGGTAGTTTCAGCCAAGGTCTCTGGTGCACGAACGACTGCTGGAGAAGAGGCCCCTGCTAAGTCAGAGCCAGATGATGAGTCTCTGGGAGCGGCCATGGGAAAGATGCTGGAGTATCAATGAGACGCAGGCGAACATCAGACTGAGGTGTCAGAAGCCCTCAACAGAGTGGCACGGGGTGAGGAGGAGTGCATCCACATGCTCTCTGATGTCGTAACTCTGACATATGAGCACATGGAAGTTTCCATGAAGAGGATGGCAGGTGCCATGGATACCCTGGTCCATCAGAACACACATTTCCTACCAGATATGCACTCGGATCTGCATTCCATCACTCTAGCCATGGGTGAGCTTTTGCAGTGGACAATGCATCTCAACCTCCTCCAGGTGCTTCTTCTCCTCAAGGAGGCAGAGAGGGATCCTTGGGCACCCAAAGGGAGGAGGAGCACCAAGTAGGCATTCTCGGAGTATCCACCCAGGACGCTCCAAGGTGTCCAGGCATTCCCATTTCCCTTTGCCTGTGACCACCAGTTCCAGCTGCTCAGGCCAAAAAGAGTGAACCTGCCCCTGAACAGGACACCCAAAGAAGCCTTCAGAAGGTGCCTGCTGAAGTCATCAGCAGACTGCCTCCATGTCTGCTGCGGATGTCTGGGGAGCACCTAGATATAGTGAAAGATTGAGGAAAATTAAGAAGTTTTGAATTAACACTGGTACACTAGGTGTACAATTATTGTATTTCATTTTGGCACTTGTAAATGTAGTTTAACTTGCAGTGATTGGAAGTCTCCTGGATTCATTCCTGCTGTTAATTGTTTTAATGGTCACATGCATTCCACCCCTTGCAGAGGATGGATCTTCCTCCCCCTCATATGTGGCTGTACATGGAGACATTGCTCTTTGACAAGGGCGATGACTGCCAGGTGTGAGAGACCTCGCATTGACAGGATTCTGCTTGTCTTCACTGCTGTCAAGACTCTATGGAGAGACCTTGGCACAATAGAAAGACTAACCATATAAGCCGTGGTCAGCCATTTCCATTCCCGGGAGGTTGAAGGTTGGCGACCGCGACTTGGCTGCTGTTCATCAACATGCCTCTTGTAGGCATTTCTCTGCTCCCTCCCTCCATCCCTCCTTCCCTAACTCTGCCTGGAGCTGATGGCCAGTGACTCACAGTGAACAGCAGCTCTGCAACTTGCTGGCATCTCGTTGTAGTGAGAATCCTCTGGTCCAGACCTGCTGTCATGTGGCCTTCACCAGACAGTGAGGACTTGCCAAGCCAAAAGCCCTCAGAAAGCCTCTACATGATTATTAAGGTTTCCCTTTAGTTGTCCAGTTGTGCTGACCTTCAGCTCCACCCACCCAAGAAGACCCTCTCCCCACCTCGATGTTTTGCAGCTGGGCATCGAGAGCGTTGGCTTGGTCTGGAGCTGCCTCTGTCTCAGTTTGGTGTGTGTTTCATATCAGACCATCTCCACCACTTTACCATCCTCCTGTCACCCACCAACATCCACCACCGCCCCCCCCCATCCCCACCAACCCCCCTCTCCCTTTGGTAACCCTTGAGCTCCCCCCATCACCCTGAACCCTGTCACAGTCAACCTCTTCACTGAGCCCACACCGGTCACCATTCCTATATCCACCCTGATCCTCGCCACCATCCTTATCCTCCTTCAATGACCCTCCAGATGAAAACTATACCTGCCATACCCAAACCATGACCCTATCACCCTACAGTCACTGTCCTGTCCTACCATCTGCACCCCCGCTTCTCCCCACAGGATTCCGGCGTTGACTCAACTGACCCCTCCCTCTGAAACGCTCTGGCCCCAACCCAGCCAACACTCACAACACACCTCTCCCTTCATGCTTTCCTTCATCCTCCCCCACCCGCCCCCCCCCACAACCTCACCTCTCCCTTGTGTCTTCCACATGCACCAGGCCTCCAGTCAGCTCCAGAGCTGCAGGCAGCATCGACTCTGAAATTCTCCTTCCTCAGGTGCATGCCTTGTTTGTGCATTCAGGCATCGGAATGGGATAAATTCCTGCTGGCAGGGAGGGAGATTTCACACAATTCTGCTCTGCTGGGGTTTTAACAGGCATGTGGAAGATGCAAAATGGGTTCTCACCGAGCCTCAATGGGAAAGCCATCACCCGGCTATGAACATCAGGAGAGGAAGATGCTGACTTCATATCCCAACATCAGGAAACCAATTTTTTACATCCAGCCATATCATCTGCCCCCTCCCTCCATGAATCCCGCTGATAGTGGGAGGGAACATTTCTCCCATTAGAAATTAGTAGTCATTCTACTTCTAAGGGTCTCTTTGCATATTATATGCTAATAAAGGCAGATAAATGTGAGGTCATATGTTGCTGCAAGTATAAGCACGTTGTGAAATCCAGAAGGATCCAATCTTGGTCATTGGTATCGTGGATAATAGTTTTTATTTTTATCAAACATTTTGTCAAACAGCAAGACACTGTCATTCAAAGAGCGAGATCTTCACCAACACCCAGAAGATAGACACAGTTCAATTGTAGCAACAAAGTTAAGAAAATGTCCGAACTTTATTGAAGTTTGTCAGATCAGGATCAGTGTTTTGAAGAGAAGGAAATAGGTGCAAGAGTTGAAATGCAAAATGAGATCATCACGTTGTTGTGTCACCAAAACAGTCATTGCAATATCAAAGTTAAAATATGTACTTTGGTACCTCGTACATTTATATCTATTTATGTTTATTTGGTATTTGGTACATTTATATGATAGTTTCTACCTTCAAACAACAATCCAGTCAGTAAAAATAATTTTTAAAAATGCAGGGTATAAATACTGTTAAATAGCATGATGTCATGCTCACGTCGTGCTGATGTCATGCTCACGTTGTGCTGATGTCATGCTGATTAGCCAGCAGTTCTCTAAGGTGGAAGTCTCATCTTAAAGGAATTAACACTGCTCCCAATATCAAACTGCTGTGATACAGCTGCCATAATTGTGGGCAGGCTCCTCCTTCCTTCATGAATTTTAGCTGAGGGGCGCAGGGACTGTGGCACCCATATCCAGCCCAATGTCCCTCACCAGAGAGAGCTACCCATCAATGACAGGAGCCCCCACACTGTCCAGCATGCCATGGACAGACCTCCCGCGTGCCATTGGTGTCAGGCTCCAGCATCTTCTGCTTCTTGGATGTCCGCGATGTGAGCAAGGCCCTGGCGGGTAACTGCCAGGGTAACACTTGTCAAAACATGTTCTACAACGACTTGGGCAGATGATCCAGCCAGGGCGGAGGAAACGATTCCAGCAGACAGGCCTAATATTACAATGAGGTTCCCAACATCTGATGGCAGAGAACACAGCCTGCCATTAGTGGGCTGAACAGGCAAATGAAAACTGGTTTCACGCCATCGTGAAACCAAACGCGCCGTCTTCTCTGCTCACGCCACCAAACATGCCTGACACTGGCAGGCACAGAAAATGCCGGCCAATGGCTTCTTTATTAAGACAGCTTCTTCAGACTCTGCTTCTGCTTTACAGACTCCCTCTACTGGTACAATTCTGGATGGTAACTTCAATTGAACAATACGTACCAATTGCAATTACACAACACTAATACACTACTTCTCAGTAAATGGAAGACGTAGCATGTTTCAATGATTTGTCTCCAAAACCTAAACAATAAATTTAAGGATAACCAGACCATTCAATATATTACATATTCCAACTCTTGTATTAATTTAACAATGCACTTAGTCATATAGCATGAGATGTAGGATTTGTTCACCAACTGAAAATATCACCGTTCCTTCACTGTCACTGGGTCAGAATCCTGGAACTCCCTCTCTAACAGCACTGTGGGTGTACCTACACCACATGGACTGCAGGGGTTCAAGAAGGCAGCTCACCACCACCTTCTCAAGGGCAACTACAGATGGACAATAAGTACTGGCCTAGCCAGCAATGCCCACATCCCATGAGTGAATAAACAAAATGTAGTTCACTTCATAACATAATCACTCAATTATGGTGAGCATTTTCTCATGAGTAGCATCAGGTGTAGTTTCATCTGTTATAATATGGCAGGTGGTATCTGCTGGGAAGACCAAATCCCAAAGGGAAACTTGGTCAAGCTATCACAATGATTTGCAATTTGTATTTATTACGAGAAGGTATGTGTACTGAAGTCAGAAGTAAAGATACCACAACCACTTTTGGAGATTTTAAATATTAAGTAAAAACATTTATTAAGAAAAGAAAACTTAAACACACAAGATTACAATTACACATTTAAATTTCGTCTTATAACATTTCCCAAAAGATTTCTACTTAGCTAGAATCACAAATAAGCACCCTTTCCCAGGCAACAGTCCCTATAAATTCTTAATCTATAAAACATCCAGTAATATTACTGCAAGGCACCCACTGCTGCTATAAGGGAGGTACTTCACAAGCTTCTCTCTCCCTCTTGCTCGACAATGGAAATCCAAAGCTTGTAACAAAACCTTGCTTTCTGGAATAATCAGACACTTCTCTGGGATGGTAAAAGCTGCTTCCTTCATAGGACTGTGCTCGCAGAGCACGCTCTCCAAGATCACATGGCCGCACCCTCTGGTTCTTGCTTCTATCTGGGGTATTTATTAAATAATTTACTTCACCCATTCTCTTTTCAATCTGGTAAGGCCCACTAAACCTTTCTTTAATGGTTCACCTGATACTGACAACAAGACTAACACCTTTTCTGCAGCAACAAAACCATGAACTTTTGTCTTCTTATCTATAATTGTCTTCATCACTTGCTGTGATAGCTTTACATGTTCCTTAGCTAACTCACATGCTCTGTTCAATCTTTCTCTAAATTTTGTCACATAATCCAGGAGAGTAGTTTCTGAACTTTGACCTACTAGTTTCACCTGAATCAACTCAAGTGGTCCACTTACTTCATGACCATAGATTAATTCAAAAGGGCTAAACCTTGTTGATTTATTAGGGGCATCTCTAATAGCAAATAAAAGAATGGAGTCCCTCCATCCCAGTCCTGTGGGTAGTCTTGCCTATAAGCTCTCATCGTAATCTTTAAAGTTTGATGCCATTCTCTAAAGCACTTTGTGATTCAGGATGATAAGCTGAGGACTTAAACTGCTTTATTCCCATGCTGTGCATTACTTCCTTAAACAGCTGTGAGATGGAACTCAAACCCTGATCTGACTGTATTTCTTTTGGTAACTCATATCTTGTAAAGAATTTTGTCAACTCCTCTACAATCCTTTTTGCTCTAATATTTCATAAATGTATTGCTTCCGGAAATCTAGTGGACACGTCCATGATTGTCAGCAATCACTGATTTCCATTTTGGTTTCAGGGAGGAGCCCTACACAATCAGTGAGAACCCTGGTAAATGATACCTCAAATGCTGGGATCAGAAATAAATTGCTGGTTTAATTACAGCTTGATGTTTCCCTATTACCTGACATGTGTGACATGTTTGACAGAATTTGACTACATCTTTATGCAGTCCAGGGCAATAGAAATGTTTTTGTATTTTAGCCTGAGTTTTCCTAATTGTTAAATGCCCAGCTATTGGAATTTCATGAGCCACTTTTAATATTTCATTTCTGTATCCAGATGGTATTATTATTTGATGTATGAACACCCACTTTTCATCTGCCGGAAATATGGAGGTCTCTATTCCCTCATTGACACATTATCTTTAAGGTAATAACACTTTGGAATACATTATGCCTCTGTTTCAAAATAAGCTGTCTGGTATAATGGCTTTATTCATAGAGTCACACAGTCAAAGAAGTCTACAGCACAGAAAAAGGCCCTTCGGCCCATCGAGTCTGCGCAGATCAAACAAGTACCTAACTATTCTAATCCCATTTTCCAGCACCAGGCCCATAGCCTTGTATACCCTGGCATCGCAAGTGCACATCCAAATACTTCTTAAATGTTATGAGGGTTTCTGCCTCTACCACCCTTTCAGGCAGTGAGTTCCAGATTCCCACCACCCTCTGGGTGAAAAAATTCTTCCTCACATCCCCTCTAAACCTCCTGCCCCTTACCTTAAATCTACGCCCCCTGGTTATTGATGCCTCCATCAAGGGGAGAAGTTCCTTCCTATCTACGCCCCTCATAATTTTATACACCTCAATCATATCCCCCCTCAATCTCCTCTGCTCCAAGGAAAATAATCCCAGTCTATCCAATCTCTGCTCATAACTAAAACTCTCCAGCCCAGGCAACATCCTGGTAAATCTCCTCTGCACTCTCTCTAGCGCAATCACATCCTTCCTATAATGCGGATTCTAGAAATGCACGCAATACTCTAGCTGTGGCCTAGCCAGCATTTTATATAGTTCCAGCATAACTTCCCTGCTCTAATATTCAATGCCTTGGGCTAATAAAGGCAAGTATCCCATATGCCTTATCTACCTGTCCCGCTAACTTAAGGGACCGGTGGACATGCACACCAAGGTCCCTCTGATCCTCGGTACTTCCCAGGGTCCTACCATTCATCATGTATTCCAGTGCCTTGTTTGTACTGCCCAAGTGCATCACCTCACACTTATCCGGATTAAATTCCACTTGTCACTAATCAGCCCATCTGATCAGCCCATCTATATCTTCCTGTAATCTAAGGCTATCCTCCTCACTATTTACCACCCCGCTAATTTTCGTGTCATCCGCGAACTTACTGATTGACCCTCCTACGTTCAAGTCTAAATCATTTGTATATACCACAAACAGCAAGGGACCCAACACCAATCCCTGTGGAACCCCACTGGACACAAACATCCAGTCACAAAAAAAACCCTCGACCATCACCCTCTGCTTTCTGCCACTCAGCCAATTCTGGATCCAAATTGCCTTAGATCCCATGGGCTCTTACCTTCGTTATCAGTCTCCCATGTGGGACCTTTTCAAAAGCCTTGCTGAAGTCCAAGTAGACTATGTCAAATGCATTGCCCTCAGCTACACACCTGGTTACCTCTTCGAAAAATTCAATCAAATTGGTCAGACATGACCTTCCCTTAACAAAACCATGTTGACTGTCCTTGATTAATCCCTGCCTCTCCAAGTGTAGATTAATTCTGTCCCTCAGAATTGTTTCTAATAGTTTCCCCACCACTGAGGTTATACTGACTGGCCTGTAGTTCCCTGGTTTATCCCTTCCTCCCTTCTTGAATAACGGTATCACATTGGCTGTCCTCCAGTCCTCTGGCACCTCTCCTGTGGTCAGAGAGGTATTGAAAATTATTGCCAGCGCCCCTGCTATCTCCTCCTATTTGTGGATCTTTCTGCTGTAACCTTACTAATTTCATTGAGCTATTAACTTCAGCCTCACTCTCTTCATCCTTCTCCTCCTGAACAATCTTTTCAAAGACAGAGCCAGCTAACTGGATGTCGGTATCCTTCCCCTGTCTTTTAGATTCTTCCTCTTCCTGTTTCAAGCTGTGAGTTTGTGATTTTGTTACTACATAATCTAGAAACAATTCTGGATGCTCTTTCTGCAACTCATTTAACTCATGTCTGCTCTGGAGTGCTGCTTTGGGCTGCTTTAGAGTGCTTCAGTTGGAGTTTGGTGAGAGAGGGACTTTCAAGGGTTAATTTCAATTTAAAGTCTATTCTTTCTTTAATTTAACAACTAACTAAAAGTTGCTCTTTGGGTTGGGAGAAGGTGAGTGTTAATCCAACTTTAAAACAAGGGTTAGACAGGTTTTGCTTGCAGCTGCAGCTAAATTAGTTAATTGGCTTAAACAGGTTTTCAGAAGGTAGATTCAGACAGCATAAAAGCAAGCCATCTACAGTGTTGCTTCTCTCTGCACTGAAGTATTGCTTTGGGCTGCATTAGTGTGCTTCAGTTGGAGATTAGTGAGAGAGGGAGTTCAGTGAAGAGGGAAGGGGGTGATCCTTTCATTTTCTACCTTTCCTCTGTAAAAAGAGTGGCAGCCTTGGTAAGTAGGACCTGGTAAGTACTTTTTCTGTCCTTAATATTCTTTAAATAGAAGAAGTAAAAGTAAAGGGAGTGATTTAAGGTTAAGTCGTAGCAGGGCAGCTCAGCCAAGTGGAATGCTGTTTCTGTGCGATGTGGGAAATCAGGGACACTTCCAGTGTCCAGCGTGACTATGTGTGCAGGGAGTGTCTCCAGCTGCAGCTACTTGAGATCCATGCTTAGGAGCTGGAGCTGCGCCTGGAGTCACTGTGGAGCACCCACAAGGATAACATCTTAGTGGATAGCACGTATGGTGAGATGGTCACACCGCAGGTAAAGAGTGCACAGGCAGAATGAGTATGGATGACCACCAGACAGAGTAAACGCACTAGGCAGGTAGTGCAGGAGTTCCTTTGGTCCATCTCTCCCTCTCCAGCAGATTTTCCATTTTGGATACTGCTGGTGGAGATGGTTCTTGCTGTATTCCCCTGAGAAACTAAGTTCCAGGCACCACGAGTGGCTCAGCTGCACATACAGGGGGCAAAAAGAGGGAGAGAACAATAGTGATAGTGGATTCTATCGTAAGGGGGGCAGATAGATGTTTCTCTGGTCACAGAGGTGACACCAGGATGGGATGCTGCCTCCCTGGTGCCAGGCTCAAAATGTCACTGAGCAGCTGCAGGACATTCTGAAGGGGGAGGGTGAACAGCCAGAGGTTGTGGTCCACATCAGTACCAGCGACATAGGTAAAAAGAGGGATGAGGTCATGAAAGCAGAATATAGGGAGCTAGGAAATAAATTAAAAGCAGGGCCTCGAAGGTAGTAACCTCAGGATTACTCCCAGTGCCACATGCTAGTGAGATCAGCAATAGGAGAATAGGCCGGGTGAATGCGCAGCTGGAGAGATGGCAATGGAGGGAAGGATTTCAATTACTGAGACATTGGGACTAGTTCTAGGGAAGATGAGACCTGTTCAAACTGAAGGGGATGCACCCAAGCAGGACCGGGACCAATATCCTCACAGGGGTACTCGCTAGTACTGTGGGAGTGGAGTGGCAGGGGGGTGGAAACCTGAACGGGGAGACAAGAGAGGGAGACAAAGATAGGAATGAAAGACAGAAAAGTAGAAAGCAAAGCTGGAAGGCAGAGGAAACAAGG
Source organism: Carcharodon carcharias (assembly GCF_017639515.1). NCBI lineage: Eukaryota > Metazoa > Chordata > Chondrichthyes > Lamniformes > Lamnidae > Carcharodon > Carcharodon carcharias. The sequence goes on from NC_054481.1 coordinate 135,430,958, forward strand.
GCTAGCAGCAAATAGGGCCATAGCAGAAAAAAAATGTAAAAATATTAAAAAGACTTGTCCAAAGGCACTGTATCTGAATGCACGGAACATTCATGATAATGTAGATGGATTAACAGCAAAAATAGATGTAAACGGGTACGATATGTTTGCGATTACAGAGACATGGCTGCAGGGTGACCAAGACTAAGAACTAAGCCAAGCGTTGTCGATATTTAGGATGGACAGTCAGAAAGGAAAAGGAGGTGGGGTGGCATTGTTAGTTAAGGATGAAATCAGTGCAATAGTGAGAGAGGATATTGGCTCAAAGTCTAGATGTAGAAACAGTCTGGATGGAGCTAGGAAGCAACAAAGGGTGGAAAACATTAGTGGGAGTTGTATATAAGCCTCCAAACAGTAGTGATAAAGTAGGGGATGGCATTAAACAGGAATTTAGAGATGCATGTAACAAGGGTGCTACAGTAATCATTGGGTGACTTTAATCTACATATAGACTGGCCAAACCAAATTAGCATTAATACTGTGGCGAATGAATTCCTGGCGTGTGTACAGGATGGTTTTTTACACCAGTACGTTGAGGAACCAACTAAGGAACAGGCTATCCTAGATTTGGTATTGTGCAATGAGTAGGATTTAACTAATAATCTTGTTGTGTGGGGTCCTTTAGGGAACATTGACCATAACATGATAGAATTCTTCATTAGGACGGAAAGTAAAGTCATCCAATCTGAAACTAGGGTCCTAAATCGTAACAAAGGAAACTACGAAGGTATGAGGGGTGGGTTGGCTATGATCGTTTGGGGAACTTCATTAAAAGGCATGACGGTGGATAAACAATGGCTAATATTTAAGGAATGAATGTATGCATTGCAACAGTTATACATTCCTTTCTAGCACAAAAACACAACAGGAAAAGTGGCCCAGCCATGGCTAACAATACAAATTAAGGATAGTATTAGATCCAAAGAGGAGTCATATAAAGTTACTAGAAAAAGTAGCATGAGGATTAAGAGCAGTTTAGAATTCAGCAAAGGAGGACCAAGAGATTGTTTAAGAGGGGAAAAATAAAGTATGAGAGTAAACTTGCAAGGAACATAAAAGCAGACTGTAAAAGCTTCTATAAGTATGTAAAAAGAAAAAGATTAGTGAAGGCAAATGTAGGTCCCTTACAGTCTGAAACGGGAGAATTTATAATAGAGAACAAGGAAATAGCAGAGCAATTAAACAACTACTTTGGTTGTGCCTTCATGAAGGAAGACACAAGTGACTTCCGAGAAACATTAACCAAGGGTCTAGTGAGAAGGAGGAATTGAAGGAAATTAGTGTTACTAAAACAATAGTGCTGGAGATGTTAATGGGACTGAAAGCTGATAAATCCCCAGGGCCCGATAATCTGCATCCCAGGGTTAAGGAGTTGGCCATGGAAATAGTAGATGCATTGGTTGTCACCTTCCAAAATTCTCTAGATTCTGGAACAGTCCCAGCAAATTCATTCGCCACAGTATTAATGCTAATTTGGTTTGCCCACTAATCCCACTATTTAAAAAAGGAGGGATGGAGAAAACAGCAAATTACAGACTGGTTAGTCTGATATCAGTAGTAGGGAAAATGCTAGAGCCTATGATAAAGGATGTGATAACAGGACACTTAGAAAATATCAACAGGGTTAAACAAAGTCAACATGGGTTTATGAAAAAGGAAATCATGTTTGACAAACCTACTGGAGTTTTTTGAGGATATAACTAGCAGAAGAGATAAGGGAGAACCAGTGGATGTGGTGTATTTAGGTTTTCAGAATGTTTTTGATAAAGTGCCACATGAGAGGTTAGTGTGTAAAATTAAAGCACATGGGATTGGAGGCAATATATTGGCATGGATTGAGAATTGGTTAGCAGACAGGAAACAGAGTAGGAATAAATGGGTCTTTTTCGGAGTGGCTGGCGGTGACTAGTGGGGTACCGCAGGGATCAGTGCTTGGGCCCCAGCTATTCACAATATATATCAATGATTTGGATGAGGGAACCAAATGTAATGTTTCCAAATTTGCTGATGACATGAAACTTGGAGGGAATGTGAGCGATGAGGAGGGTGTTACGAGGTTTCAAGGCTATTTAGATAGGTTGAGTGTGTGGGCAAATACATGGTAGATGCAGTATAACGTGGATGAGCGTAAAATTGTCCACTTCGATAGGAAAAGCATACTGGCAGAGTATTATTTAAATGATGATGGGTTGGGAAATGTTGATGTACAAAGGGACCTGGGTGTCCTTGTACACCAATCACTGAAAGCAAGCATGCAGGTGCAGCAAGCAGTTAAGAAAGCAAATGGTATGTTGGCCTTCATTGCAAGAGGACTTGAGTACAGGAGCAAGGGTGTTTTACTGCAGCTGCACAGGGCTTTGGTGAGACCACACTTGGAATAGTGTGTGCAGTTTTGGTGTCCTTACCTAAAAGAGAATATACTTGCCATAGAGGGAGTGCAGCCAAAGTTCACCAGACTGATTCGTGGAATGGTAGGATTGTCGTATGAGAAGAGATTGGGCTAACAAGGCCTGTATTCACTGGAATTTAGAAGAATGAGAGGAGATTTCTTTGAAACATATAAAATTCTGACAGGGACAGACAAACTGGATGCAGGGATGATATTCCCTCTGGCTGTAGGGTCTAGAACAAGGGGTCACAGTCTCAGGATGGGGATAAACCATTTAGGACTGAGATGAGGAGAAACTTCTTCACTCAGAGGGTGGTGAACCTATGGAATTCTCTACCACAGAAAGCTGTGGAGGCCAAGTCATTGAATATATTTAAGAAGGGAATAGATAGATTTCTGGAACAAAAACAAAAAGTGCTGGAAAAACTCAGCAGGTCTGACAGCATTTGTAGAGGGAAAGACAGAGTTAACGTTTCGAGTCCTTGTGACTAACGTTAACTCCACAGATGCTGTCAGACCTGCTGAGTTTTTCCAGCGCTTTTTGTTTTTGTTTCAGATTTCCAGCAACTGCAGAATTATGCCTTTATCCTAGACAGATTTCTGGACTCTAAAGGTGTGGGGAGAGAGCAGGAGTACGGCGTTGAGATAGAGGATCAGCCGTGATCATATTGAACGCTGGAGCAGGCTCGAAGATCCGAATGACCTACTCCTGCTCTGAATTTCTATGTTTCTGTGTTTCATCTGAGGTGTTGACATCAATTGGATTTAATGCTTGTGAATGGTGTTTCCAGTGCTTTGAAGAATAACGTGATTTGTGTGATGGTTTGTGAACTGCGCAGTGATAAGATTAGCCGTTAGCTTAGTGGTCCATTGTCCATTTTGTGTTGGTCACAACAAATGGCTGGATGTCATAAAAAGTTGTTTGCTTTCCAATGTGACCATGATGTTTCACAAGCACTTTATCTCCTGGCTTTAAGCAGTTTGACTCTGAATTTCATGTTTTGCTCTGCATTTACTCTCAATTGATCCTTTTGTTCTCAATTGCGTTCACTTGGTGCTCTTTAGATCCTCAGGATAGCTCAGAAAACCATGTATGCACAGGATGTGCAGAGATGAGTGTAGATTTTCAGTAGTTGAGTGAGCAGTCGCTCGGTAATTGCGAAGAAAGTGATACAGCTCTTGCTCTCGTGACTTGCTCTCACCTGTATGTGTCACATTTTTTCAAAGTATGTATGAATCTCTCGACTTCTCCATTAGCTCTTGTGCAATTGGGTGTGCCAATTTAGTGAACTCATTGCAATTTAAGAGGATCACAGAATCACACAGTGCAGAAGAGGCCCTTTGGCCCATTGAGTCTGCACCGACACGTGAGAAACACCTGACCTACCTACCTAATCCCATTTACCAGCACTTGGCCCATAGCCTTGAATGTTATGATGTGCCAAGTGCTCATCCAGGTACTTTTTAAAGGATGTGAAGCAACCCACCTCCACCACCCTCCCAGGCAGCGCATTCCAGACCATCACCACCCTCTGGGTAAAAAGGTTTTTCCTCACATCCCCCCTAAACCTCCTGCCCCTCACCTTGAACTTATGCCCCTTGTGACTGACCCTTTAACTAAGGGGAACAGCTGCTCCCTATCCACCCTGTCCATGCCCCTCATAATCTTGTACACCTCGATCAGGTCGCCCCTCAGTCTTCTCTGCTCCAACTAAAACAACCCAAGTCTATCCAACCTCTCTTCATAACTTAAATGTTCCATCCCAGGCAACATCCTGGTGAATCTCCTCTGCACCACCTCAAGTGCAATCACATCCTTCCTATAATGTGGCAACCAGAACTGCACACAGTACTCCAGCTGTGGCCTCACCAAGGTTCTATACAATTCCAACATGACCTCCCTACTTTTGTAATCTATGCCTTGATTGATAAAGGCAAGTGTCCCATATGCCTTTTTCACCACCCCACTAACACGCCCCTCTGCCTTCAGAGATCTATGGACACACGCCAAGGTCCCTTTGTTCCTCAGAATTTCCTAGTGTCATGCCGTTCATTGAATACTTCCTTGTCAAATTACTCCTTCCAAAGTGTATCACCTCACACTTTTCAGGGTTAAGTTCCATCTGCCACTTATCTGCTCATTTGACCATCCCGTCTATATCTTCCTGTAGCCCAAGACACTCAACCTCACTGTTAACCACCCGGCCAATCTTTGGGTCATCTGCAAACTTACTAATCCTACCCCCCCCCATAGTCATCTATGTCGTTTATATAAATGACGAATAATAGGGGACCCAGCACAGATCCCTGTGGTACACCACTGGACACTGGCTTCCAGTCACTGAAGCATCCTTCTGTCATCACCCTCTGTCTCCTACAACTAAGCCAATTTTGAATCCACCTTATCAAATTACCCTGTATCCCATGTGCATTTGCCTCCTTTATAAGTCTCCCATGTGGGACCTTGTCAAAGGCTTTGCTGAAATCCATATAAACTACATCAACTGCACAACCCTCATCTACACACCTGGTCACCCCCTCAAAACATTCAATCACATTTGTTAGGCATGACCTCCCTCTGACAAAGCCATGCTGACTCTCCCTGATCAAACCTTGCCTCTCCAAGTGGAGATAGATACTCTCCTTCAGAATTTTCTCCAATAGTTTCCCCATCACTGATGTGAGACTCACTGGCCTGTAGTTCCCTGGCTTATCTCTACAACCCTTGTTAAATAGCAGAACCACATTAGCTGTTCTCCAGTCCTCTGTCACCTCCCCCGTGGCCAGAGAGGAATTAAAAATTTGGGTCAGAGCCCCTGCGATCTCTTCCCTTGCCTCCCTCAGCAGTCTGGGCCACAAATCATCCAGACCTGGAGATTTGTCCACTTTTAAGCCTGCCAACACCTCCAATACCTTGTCACTCCCTATATCAATTTGCTCAAGAACCTCGCAGTCTTTCTCCCCGAGTTCGATAACTTCATCCTCATTCTCTAGCGATGTCACCTGGCTCCACATATAGATTGCCCCCTTGGTTCTTTATGGGCCCTACTCTTTCCCTAGTTATCCCATTCCCATTGATATACGTATAGAATATCTTGGGATTTTCCCTACCTTTACCAGCCAGAGCTTTTTCATATCCCCTCTTTGCTCTCCTAGTTGCTTTCTTAAGCTCCACCCTGCACTGTCTGTACCCCACTAATGCCTCTGCTGATTTGCTTCCCTTGTACCTGCTAAAAGCCTCTCTTTTCCTTCTCATTATAACCTGAATATCTCTGGTCATCCATGGTTCTCTGGGCTTGTTACTCCTTCCTATCACCCTGGAAGGAACATGTTGACCCTGTGTCCTCCACATTTCCTTTTTGAACGCCCCCCACTGCTCTTCTGTAGATTCCCCCACAAGTAGCTGTTCCCAGTCTACCTTGGCCAGATCCTGCCTTAAGTTACTAAAATCCACTCTCCCCCACTCCAAAACATTTCAGAATTAACAGAATAGATACATTCCAACGAGGAAGAAAAAGTCCAAGGGATGGACCCACCATCCATGGTTAACTAGAAAGCTTAAATAGAAGCAAACTTAAAGAGAAAGTATAGAATTGTGCAAACATAGGTGGAAGGCAGAAGATTGGACAGAATATAAGGAACATCAAAGGATGACCAAAAGATTAATAAGGAGGGGAAAAAATAGAGTACCAAAGAAAGTTAGCCAGAAATATAAAAACAAATAATAAGAGTTTGTATAAATATTTAAAAAAGAAACAAGTTAACAAATTGAGCGTTTGTCCAAAAGAAAGTGAATCTGGAGAACTGGCAATGGAAAACAAGGAAATGGCAGATGAATTGAACAGGTAGTTTGCGTTAGACTTTACTATAGAGGATGCAAGCAACATCCCAGAAGCAGTTATAAATCAGGAAATGGAAGGGAGGGAGGAACTCAGGAAAATTACAATCACCAGAGAAGTGGTACTGAGTAAATTGTTGGACCTGAGGGCTGACAGGTCCCCAGGTCCTAGGGTCTTAAAAGAAATGTCTAGTGAGATAGTTGATGCATTAGTTTGAATTTCCCGAAACTTCATAGATTCAGCGAAGGTCCCATTAGATTGGAAGATAGCAAATGTAACTCCATTATTCAAAAAGAGGAGACAGAAAGTGGAGAAACTACAGGCCAGTTAGCTTAACATCTGCTATAGGGAAGCTGTTAGAAGCTAATATTAAAGAAGCTATAGGAGGGCACTTGGTTAAGTTCAAGGTAATCAGGCAGAGTCGACATGGTTTAGTGAAAGGGAAGTCATGTTTAACCAACTTAATGGAGTTCTTTGAGGAAGTAACATGTACTGTGGATAAATGGGAACCGGTGGATGTATTGTACCTAGATTTCCTGAAGGCATTTGATAAAGTGCCACATCAAAGGTTATTGGGGAAAATAAAGGCTCATGGTATAGTGGGTTACATATTGGCATGGGTAGAAGATTGGTTGGCTAATAGAAGCAGAGAGTGGGCATAAATGGGTCTTTTTCAGGTTTGCAAGATGTAATGAGTGGTGTGCCACAGAGATCAGTGCTGGGACCTCAATTGTTTACAATTTATATAAACAACTTGGATGAAGGGACAGGAGGTTGCCAAATTTGCTGATGACACAAATAGGTAGGAAGGTAAGTTGTGAAGAGGACATAGGGAGGCTACAAAAAGATATAGATAGGATAAGTGAGTGGGCAAGGATCTGGCAAATGGAGAGTAATGTGGGAAAATGTGAAATTGTCCATTAAAGGATAAAGGAGAAGCATATTATTTAAATGGTGAGAGATTTCAGAGCTCTGAGATGCAGAGGAATCTGGATGTCTTAGTGCATGAATCGCAAAAGGCTAGTATGCAGGTACAGCAAATAATTAAGAAAGCTAATAGAATGTTATCATTTATTGCAAGGGGAATTGAATACAAAAGTAGGGAGGTTATGCTTCATTGGTGAGACCACATCTGGAGTATGGTGCACAATATTGGTCTCCTTATTTAAGGAAAGATATAAATGTGTTGGAAGCAGTTCAGAGAAGTTTACCAGACTAATACCTGGATTGGGTGGGTTGTCTTATGAGGAAAGGTTGGACAGGTTAGGCTTGTATCCACTGGAGTTTAGAAGAGTAAGAGGTGACTTGATTGAAACAAATAAGATCCTGAAGGTAAAAGCAAAATACTGCAGATGCTGGAAATCTGAAACAAAAACAAAAAATGTTGAAAAGACTCAGCAAGTCTGACAGCATCTGTGGAGGGAAAGACAGAGTTAACACTTTGAGTCTGTATGACTCTTCGTCAGAGCTGAATGGATGTAGAAATGTGGTGAAATATATACTGTTTAAGGGGGGGAGTGGAACAGGTGAAGCTGGATAGAAGGCCAGTGATAGATGGAGGCAAAAGAGAGATTGCTAAAGATGTAATAAACAAAAGGTCAAAGGGTTGTTAATAGTGGTAGTGCTGGCTAAGGGAGGTGCTAATGGTGATGTTGAGAGTGGAAAGCAGGATGTGATGATGGGCCGGACCAGGGTAAGCACTCTGGAAAGTGAGAGATAGCCCTAGCGGGAGTGGGGTGGGGGGAGGGGACAAAGGTGGGGGAGAAAAGATCGAAAAGGCTAAAAGCTGAGGATAAAACAATGAAATAAATTTTAAAAATAATAATAATGAAAATATGGGGGAAAAATAATAAAATAAAATTAAAAAATTAAAATGAATAAGAGAAAAGGAGAGATCAGAAAGGTGTGTGGGTGGAGGAGAGAGTTCATGGTCTGAAGTTGTTGAACTCAATGTTAAGTCCGGAAGGCTGTAAAGTGCCTAGTCGGAAGATGAGGTGCTGTTCCTCCAGTTTGCGTTGAGCTTCACTAGAACATTGCAGCAGGCCAAGGACGGACATGTGGGTATGAGAGCAGGGTGGAGTGTTGAAATGGCAAGCGACAGGGAGGTCTGGGTAATGCTTGCAGACAGACCGAAGATGTTCCGCAAAGCAGTCACCCAGTCTGCGTTTGGTCTCTCCAACGTAGCGGAGACCACATTGGGAGCAGCAAATGCAGTAGGCTGAATTGAAAGATGTGCAAGTGAAGCACTGCTTCACTTGAAAGGAATGTTTGAGCCCTTGGAAGGGGGTAAGTAAAGGGGCAGGTTGCATGGGAAGGTTCCATGGGAGGGGATTGATGTTTTGGGGGTGATGGAGGTGTGGACCAGAGTGTCCTGCAGGGAACGATCCCTATGGAATACCGGCAGGGGGAGGGGAAGGAAAGATGTGTTTGGTGGTGGCATCATGCTGGAGTTGGCGGAAATGGTACAGAATGATCCTTTGAATGCGGAGGCTGGAGGGGTGAAAAGTGAGGACAAGGGGGACCCCTTTCTGATGCCCCCGCCCCCTTTTTTCTCATTCATTTTTATTCATTTGGCTTGAGGGGCCAAATAGCCTACACCTGCTCCTTGTTCCTGTGTATGTTCCTATGTACTGAAGGGGAACAAAAACAGAAAAGGCTGGAAAAACTCAGCAGGTGTGACAGCATCTGTGGAGAGAGAAATAAAGTTAATGTTTTGAGTCCATATGACCCGTCTTCAGAGCTGAAGAAGGGTCACACAGACTCAAAGTTAATTTGGTTTTTCTCTCTCCACAGATGCTGTCATACCTGCTGAGTTTTTCCAGCCTTTTCTGTTTTTGTTTGTATTGAATGGGGGTCCATTTTACCACTTCTCACCAGATGAGGGACTCCAAACAAGGCAAAATCTTGCCAAGCTTTGGGACAAGTGCTTTTGTTGAAGTTGAGGTAACTATTTCCATGATTGGGTATCTGTTGTAGTCATTAGTGACAAGAAGCAGGTGTGCACCAGTGGCAAGTCTGAAATCAATACTAACCTCAGTACACGGTCCTGTAGGTAGTTCAGGCATCTTGAGAGGATCAGAAATATTTGACATTATGGTTGCTTGACATGACAAACAGTGACTGATCTTGTGCTTTAATATGTGGTCAATTCCTGGGAACTATACCCTTTCCCTGAGGAGTTGTTTGGTTTTGACAATTCCCTGGTGACCTTCAATATGTTGTGTTGACAATATATTTCCTCATTATAGAATGCCAATACAGTTGTTGCATAGTGCGAGATCAGATGTTGTTGTAATGGTGAGCTCATTTTGAACATTGTCAAGACCCTGTAGTATGTGAGCAATTTTGCTCTTTCAATGACATCTTTTTAGCTTTGTGATTCTATAGCCATCATATATCGTTGTAATGTCTCATCTGGTTTTGTTGCTGCTTTGATGTCAGCTAGTTTTAATGACTTTGGCACCGCAGTTAGACTTACATTGTTAAGATGTTGTTTGGCAACTTTTCCTCATGACTAGTAGCTCTGACTTTTGCCAATGGATGTTGCAAAAGATAGATCACTGGGTTGAGCTCAACTGGCTGATACTCAACATGGAATTTGCACTCTTGTAGTTTGAGTATCTAACGCTCTATTTCAAGTAGGTAGTTTGTTGCTCTATGGATTGTTGAACAAGCTTACTAGTGGTCTATGATTGGATATGACTTCAAACTCCCTTCCATACCACCAGGGATGGAAGTGTAAGATACCCCACATGATGCCAGCATTTATTGCCCATCCCTTGTTGCACTTGAGAAGGTGGTGGTGAGCTGCCTTCTTGAACCGCTGCAGTCCATGTGGTGTAGGTACACCCACAGTGCTGTTAGGGAGGGAGTTCCAGGATTTTATCCCAGCGACAGTGAAGGGATGGTGATATATTTCCAAGTCAGGATGGTGAGTGACTTGGAGGGGAACTTCCAGGTGGTGGTGTTCCCATCTACCTGCTGCCCTTGTCCTTCCAGATGGTAGTGCTCGTGGGTTTGGAAGGTGCTGTCTAAGGAGCCTTGGTGAATTCCTGAAGTACATCCTGTAGATGGTACACACTGCTGCTACTGTGCGTCGGTGGTGGAAGGAGTGAATGTTTGTGGATGTGGTGCCAATCAAGTGGGCTGCTTTGTCTTGGATGGTGTTAGGCTTCTTGTGCCTTGTAAATGGTGGACAGGCTTTGGGGAGTCAGGAGATGAGTTACTCATCGCAGGATTCCTAACCTCTGACCTGCTCTTGTAGCCACAGTATTTATATGGCTAGTCCAGTTCAGTTTCTGGTCAATGGTAACCCCCAGGATGTTGGTAGTCAGCAATTCAGTGATGGTAATGCCATTGAACATCAAGGGGTGATGGTTGGATTCTCTCTTGTTGTAGATGGTCATTGCCTGACACTTGTGTGGTGCGAATGTTACTTGCCACTTGTCAGCCCAAGCCTAGATACTGTCCAAGTCTTGCTGCATTTGAACATGGATTGCTTCAGTACCTGAGGAGTAGTGAATGGTGCTGAACATTGTGCAATCATCAGTGAACATCCCCACTTCTGACCTTGACTTGAAACGTTGACTGTTTCTCTCTCCACAGATGCTGTTGCACCTGCTGAGTTTTTCCAGCAGTTTTTGTTTCTGTTTCGTATTTCCAGCATCCACAGTATTTTGTTTTTATCAATTTAGTAAACCTCCTCTGAACCTTCTCCAATACATTTACATCCTTCCTTAAATAAGGAGACCAAAACTGCACACAGTATTCGAGGTGCAGTCTCACCAATGCCCTGTACAATTGAAGCATAACATCCTTACTTTTATGTTCAATCCCTCTTGTTATAAAGGACAGCATTCCATTAACCTTCTTAATTACTTGCTGCGCCTGCATATTAACTTTTTGTGACTCATGTACTAGTATGCCTAGACCCCTCTGCACCTCAGAATTATGCAGCCATTCTCCATTTAAGTAATACCCTGCTTTTTTGTTCTTCTTGCCAAAGTGAACAACTTCACATTTTCCCACATTAAACTCCATGTGCCAGATCTTTGACAACTCACTCAACCTATCTATATCTATCTGCAACCTCCTCATGTCCTCTTCACAACATACTTTCCTACCTATCTTTGTGTCATCTGCAAATTTAGCTACCATGTCTTCACTTCCCTCATCTAAGTCATTGATGTAAATCATAAAAAGTTGAGGCCCCAGTACCTGTAGGACTCCACTTGTCACATCCTGCCAATCCGAAAAAAGACCCATTTATGCATACTCTCTACTTTGTTCCAGCCACCAATCTTTTATCCATGCTAATATGTTACCACCTACACTGTGCACGTTTACTTTGCGTAATAAGCTTTGATGTGGCACCTTATCAAATGCCTTCTGGAAATCCAAGTACATTACATCTACAGGCTCTCCTTTATCCACTGTGCATGTTACTCCTGCAAAAGACTCAAATAAATTGGTTAAATATGATTTTTCTTTCACAAAACCATGCTGACTCTTCCCGATTGCATTGAGCTCTTCTAAGTGCCCAGCTATAACCTCCTTAAAGATCGATTGTAACAACTTCCCCCACCACAGGCATCAAACTAACTGGCCTATAGTTTCCTGTTTTCTGCCTCCCTCCCTTCTTGAATAGAGGGGTTATATTTGCTACTTTCCAGTCTGATGGAACCCTTCCAGAATCTAGTGAATTTTGGAATATTAACACCAGTGCATCAACTACCTCATTAGTCACCTCTTTTAAGTCCATTGGGACCCGGAGACTTGCCAGCCCATAGCTCCATCAATTTGTTCAGTACCATTTCCCTAGTGATTTCAATTTCACCAAGTTCCTTTCTCCCATTCACCTACTGATTTGCAGCTATTACTGGAATATTTTTTTGTATCCTCGATAGTGAATACAGAAACGAAATATTTGTTCATTTCTTCTGCCACTTCCTTATTATCTATTATTAACTCCCTGCTGTCACTCTCTAGAGGACCAACACTCACTTTATGTGCTCTTTTCCTTTTTAAGTAGAAACTCTTGCTTTCTGTTTTAACATTTCTAGCTAGCTTCCTCTTATACTCTAATTTATTTCTCCTGATTAACCTTTTAGCCATTTTCTGCCATTCTTTATATTCTGTCCAATCATTAGTCCTGCCATTCATCTTTACAGAGTTGTATGCTTTTTCCTTAAGTTTGATGCTTTCCTTAACTTCTTCAGTTAACCACAGATGGTGGGTCCTCCTGTTAGAATTTTTCTTTATAGTAGGAATGTACTTATTCTGAATAAAAGGGGAAATATCCCCTTAAATGTCTGCCGCTGCTTCTCTCTTGATCTATCCTATAGCCTAGTGTCCCAGTTCACTTCAGCTAGCTCTGCTTTCATCCCCACATAGTTGCCCTTATTTAAGTTTAAGATACCAGTCTTAGACCCACTCTTCTCCCTTTCAAACTGGATGTAAAATTCAATCATATTGTGGTCGCTGCTACCTAGGGGTGCCTTTACCCTGAGGTCATTAATTAATCCTGTTAATTGAGGGGAAAAACTGGTTAGGAGAGAACTCCCCTGCTCTTTTTCAAAATAATGTCATGAAATCTTTTACATCCACCTGCGAGAGTAGACGGGCCCCTTAGTTTAACGTCATGTCCCTAAGACCAGACCACAACAGTGCAATGTGAGCCTGGCTCTCCAAGCCTTGAATTTCTTTTTCCCCATTCAAGTCCTGGAACATAAGGAGCAGGAGATGGCCATTCAGCCCTTCGAGCCTACTCTTCCATTCAATGGGAACATGGCTGATCTTCTACTTCAACCCAATTTTCCTGCACTATCCCCGTATCCCTTGAAGTTTTTAATATGTAGAAATCTGTCGATCTCAGTCTTGAACATACTCAATAACTGAGCTTCCACAGCTCTCTCAGGTAGAGAAGTCAAAAGATTCACCACCCTCTGAGTAAAGAAATTCCTCCTCATCACAGTTCTAAATGGCCTCCACCTTATTCTGAGATGGTATCCACCAACCCCCCCCCACCCCCACCCCCACACCCCCACCCCACCCCAGTTCTTCCTTCCTGCATCAACCCTGTTGAACCCTGCAAGAATTTTGTATGTTTGAATGAGATCACCTCTCATTCTTCTAAACTCCACAGAATAAAGGCCCAGTTTATTTAATCTTTCCTCATAGGACAATCCCTCCATCGCAGGAATTAATTTGGTGAATACTCGTTGCCCTCCCTCTATGGCAAGCATCTCTCTCTTTAGGTAAGAAGACCGAAACATAATACTCCAGGTGTGGTCTCACCAAGGCTCCATGTAATTGCAGTAAGACATCTTTACTCCTATACTCAAATCCTCTTATAATAAAGGCCAGCATACCATTTGCCTTCTTAATTGCTTGCTGTATCTGCATGTTAGTTTTCAGTGACTCATGAAATAGGACACCCAAGTCCCTTTGAAATTCAACACTTCCCAGCCTCTCACCATTTAAGAAATACTCTATATTTCTGTTTTTCCTAACAAAGTGGATAACCTCACATTTCTCCACATTGTATTCCATCTGCCAATTTTTGTCCCACTTGCTTAGTCTCTCCAAATCCCCTTGAAGTGACTTTGCATCCTCCTCCCAACTCACACTTCCACCTAGTTTTGTGTCATCTGCAAACGTGGAAATATTAAATTTGATCCCCACATCCAAATCATTGATATACATTGTGAACAGCTGGGGCCCAACCACTGATACTTGAGGTACCCCATTAGTCACAGCCTGTCAACCTGAAAATGACCCATTTATTCCTGCTCTCTGTTTTCTGCCTGTTAACCAGTTATTCCCTAGAGCTCTAATTTTGTTTACAACCTCTTGTATGGGCCTTATCTATTCTACTAGCTATATCTTCAAAAAACTCCAACAGGTTTGTTAAACATGATTTCCCTTTCATAACTCCATGTTCACTCAGCCCGATCCTACCATTATTTTCTAAGTGTCCTGTTGTCACCTCCTTTATTATAGATTCTAACATTTTCCCTACTACTGATGTCAGACTAACAGGTCAGTACTTCCACATTTTTTCTCTCCCTCTTCTTCAAGAGTGGGGTTACATTTGCCACCTTCCAGTCTGCAGGAACCATTCCAGAGTGTATAGAATTTTGAAAGGTGATCACCAATGTATCTATAATCTCTACAGCTACCTCCTTTCACCACTCTGGGGTGTAGATCAGGCCCAGAGGATTTATCTCCTTTAAGACCCAATAATTTCTCTGGTACTTTTTTTTCCTAATATTAATATCTTGCAGTTCCTCATTTACACAGTCCCTTGATTCTCCATTATTTCTGGGAGGTTTTTAATATTTTTGTCCATGAAACAGACACAAAGCCTGGAATTTTCCCATCCTGCCCATTGGTTTGTGGCAGGGGGGAGCGGAGAATCCAGTGGCAGGCAGAAAGTCGCAAATCCGCTGTTGCAATTCTCCCAACGGTGTATTCATGGCGGGTCGGTTATTCTAACGACTAATAGCACGAATGCCATTTGCATTCATTAGCATCTCATGAATGCTCATTAAAACAGCTGCTCGCCAGAATCTTGCTGCACCTTCCAATTTTCCATCATGCCAGCAGGATTTTACCTCAGCCGCAAGTCTGTTTGAAGTCAGACCTCAGTTCGCTGGTAACTATGAGGTGAGTGGAACATATCTGCCATAGCAGTACGCCGGTCTCATTGCGATGAACACCACTCTACTAGGCTGTAGAGTGTGACTGCTCCTTCTCTTTTCTTTCATTGACCTGAGGAACACTGCTGTGCTGTGGTACTCACGCAGGCCTCCTCTTTAAGAGACTAGCACTCCAACCGGGGGTGGGCTGTGAGGTGAGGGTCGGGTTGACAAACACTATGGAGGAAATGGGGAGGGAAGGTGGTGGAATGGCAGTGAGAGGGAAGGGCAAACACTATGGGGGAATGCAGGGCTCAATGTTGTCTTTGTCAGGGTCCTAATGCAACGGAGGAGGCAATGGAGGGAGATGTGACTCCACGCGCAGCTCCAGCAGGAGGGACATGGTCACGCAGAGCCACAGTATGAACAGGGAGGTCAGGGGGAGAGACCCAGACAACAGGGGCAACTCACCAGACCTATTGTCCAAGAGTCTCCTATTTACAAGTGAGTGAGAGGTAATGCCTTGCACATCTGCACTTGTTCCGAGATCTGGTGCATCACATATGCCACATTCTTCAAGAAGACCTGATGCCACGTGGAGTTGGCGGGTATCCCCTGCCAGTGGCTTTGAAAGTGACCTCAGCACTAAATTTCCTTTCCTCTGGTTCTTTCCAAGGATCAACAGGTGACCTGTGTGGCGCCTCTCAGTCCACAACACATCAATGCATAAAGGAGGTCACAGATGCCCTTTACAGGGAGCCCATCATTATGTCAGGTTTGCTCTGGATGAAGAAAGCCAGGCTGCAAGATTCACTGACTTTGCCGCCATCTCAGGCTTCCCCCAGAGTGCAGGGTGCAATAGACGGCTCCCATGTGGCTATACAGGCTCCATGGCAGCAGTCCTAATGTTTATAAATCACAAGGGCTATCATTCCATCAATGTACAACTGGTGTGTGATCACCAGGAGCACATACTCCACGTTTGTGCACAGTACCCTGGGAGTTGCCATGTGTCCTACACCCTGAGTCACTCCCAGGTGCCTGAGATTTTTGAGGGGCCATTATGTCAGCAGGGACGGTTGTTTGGGGATAAGGGGGGCGCCCACTGAAACGTTGGCTGGTGACACCAGTGTGTCGCCCTCAGAGTCATTCCAAGGAGAGGCACAATGCTGCTCACAGCTCCACATGATCCTTTATAGACCATAGGGCTTCTGAAGATGTGTTTCAGATGCTTGGACCACTCAGGTGGCTCACTCCAATACATGCTCGACAAGGTTCCCAGCATCATCACAATGGGTTGTGCCCTTCACAATCGGGCAATGCAAAGAGGTGACCCCCTGCTAGAGGATGACCTGGGGGAGGATGACAGCTCATCGGAGGATGAAGATCCGGAGGCCCAGGAACCTCAGAAGGCCTTTGTTGCCATCTAATGGTGCAAACACTGCTGTGACTGAGATGTGGGTATGATGAGGGACCTCCTCCTCCCGTGCATGTCTTTCCTATTATTACTACCACGGAGAAGACACAAATGCCGCTAGTTTATCAATGCTGATGATCTGCCCTCACTCAATGGTGTTCCTTGAGGAAGAACAGTTAGAACCACTTACATCACACACTTCAAATAAAGATTTAAACACATCACTCTGACGTCACACAAGGGTGCGGAGACTAGCTCAACTGAGGTTGACATCACAGGAATGTGAATCTCACACTGAGACACCATCACTGAGTGGGAAGAAGGCTAAACCTCAAAATAAGAGGATTCCAAAGTACAAAATCACAACACCTTCAGGTGCCCCAAACATTCACCTAACCTTTTATTTATTCATTTATGGGATGTTGGCTTCGCTGGCTGGACCAGCATTTATTGCCCATCCCTAATTGCCCTCAAGAATGTGGTGGTGAGCTGCCTTCTTGAACTACCGCAGTCCATGTGGTGTAGGTACACCCACAGTGCTGTTAGAGAGGGAGTTCCAGGATTTTGACCCAGCGACAGTAAAAGAATGGCCGATATATTTCTAAGTAAGTGGGTATTCGGAATTTGGTGCAAAGCGGGAATTGAACTGGTAAGTCCTCTTTCATTTCTCTTTAATTTTTGGAAGTTCAGTTGTCCAGTTAAAAGGTTGGTAAGGTAGCTGCCTCAGCTGACTGTGCGACAGTTAACTGTCAATTATCTGAAGCCTGATTAGGGCCTGAATAGGGGTTAATTATTACTATTTGAAGCTTAGCTAGTGGTGAGTCAAGTCAGCTCTATTTAAGAAAGGGACTATCTGGACGCTACAGTGTGCTTGCACACGAACAGGAGAGCGAGCACATCCTGAGTGGGGCAGCGCCAGAGTGGGTATTCGGAATTTGGTGCACAGTGGGAATTCGGTGCATAGGGTACAAGGTGCTCTTTGCATTTTTTCCTTGCTATCCAACTTCTTAAACCTTCAGAGCGTGCTGCAGCAGTAGAGGCTACAAGGGAAAGGAATCACTGGTAGGTAGTGAGTAAGGTATTTACTACTTTAATCGCTTATAGTTTAAGGTCTTTTTGTGGTTTACAGTTTGTATACTCTGCAGTAACGAGGATCAGGAAAGAAGGGCCCTAGGGTAATTGAATTAAAAGGTTTAATTTAAAGGGTTAAGTCATGGCAGGAGAGCTCAAAGCCATGGTGTGCTCCTCGTGCTCCATGTGGGAAGCCGGGGACATTTCCAGTGCCTGGGAAAAGCATGTGTGCAGGAAGTGTGTCCAGCTGCAGCTCCTGGAAGTTCAGGTTTCAGTCAATAAGGTTAGGGACACTGTGGAGCATCCACAAGTCTGAGAGCATCGTGGATAGCACGTTTAGAGAAGCGGTCACACTGCAGCTGAAGGGACTTGAGGAAGGAAGGGAATGGGTGACCACCAGGCGGTCCAAGAGAAACAGGCAGGTAGTTCAGGAATCCTGCTCACAAATCGGTATTCCATTTTGGAGGCTGATGAGGGCACTAGTTTCTCCAGGGAGTGCGGACAGAGCCAAGCTTCTGGCACCATAAACAGCCTGTCTGTACAGGAGGGGAGGAAGGGAGGAAGAGCAATAGTAATAGGGGATTCTATAGTCAGGGGAACAGATAGGCGGTACTGTGGCTGTCAACGTGACTCCAGGATGGTATGTTGTCGTCACTGAATGGCAGCAGGGCATCCTCTAAGGGGAGGGCGATAAGGCAGAGGTCATGGTACATGTCGATACCAATGACATAGGTAGAAAGAGGGATGAGGTCTTGCATCAAGAATTCAGGGAGTTAGGCAGTAGACTAAAAAGCAGGACCTCTTGGGTTGTAATCTCTGGATTACTCCCAGTGCCACGTGCTAGTAAACTCAGAAATAGGAAAATAGCGCAGATCAATACGTGGCTTAAGAGTTGGTGCAGGAGGGAGGGTTTTAGATTCCTGGATCACTGGGACTGTTGCTGTGGATGGTGGGACCTGTACAAGCCAGACGGTCTACATCTGAACCAGAGTGGGACTAACATCCTTGCAGGCGGTTTGCTAGTGCTGTTGGGAGGAATTTAAACTAATACGGCAGGAGAAGGGGCCACAGAATGTTAGCAGAATAGGGACACATCATAAAATACTAAAACAATCAGCTCAGAGGAAGTACAGCTGCATTAAGTTTCAAGGGAGTAAGGCAAGGCCTGCTGGTCTCTACTTTAATGCCATGAGTATTACAGGTAAAACAGATGAGTTAAGGGTGAGGACTGACATGTGGAATTGTGATATAGTAGCCATCACTGAGATGTGGTTGAGGGAGGGGCAGGATTGACCGCTCAACATTCCGGGATATAGAAGGTGAGAGAGGGGAGGGGGTAAAAGAGGAGGAGGTGTTGCATTATTAGTTAAGAAATCCATTACTGCAGTAAGGAGAGATGATATTTTGGAGGGGGCATTGAATGAAGCTTTGTGAGTAGAGCTTAGGACCATTAGGGACCAAGGGGGCAATCTATGGGTGGAGCCAGAGGACATTGGTAGAGTGTTGAATGAATACTTCACGTCCATCTTCACCCAAGAGAATGAGGATGAAGGTATGGAACTCGTGGAGAGAGACTGCGAGGTTCTTGAGCAAATTGATACAGGGAGTGACAAAGTATTGGAGGTGTTGGCAGGCTTAAAAGTGGACAAATCTCCAGGTCTGGATGATTTGTGTCCCAGACTGCTGAGGGAGGCAAGGGAGGAGATCACAGGGGCTCTGACCCAAATTTTTAATTCCTCTCTGGCCACGGGGGAGGTGCCAGAGGACTGGAGAACAGCTAATGTGGTTCTGCTATTTAAGAAGGGTTGTAGAGAGAAGCCAGGGAACTACAGGCCAGTGAGTCTCACGTCAGTGGTAGGGAAACTATTGGAGAAAATTCTGAAGGAGAGTATCTATCTCTACTTGGAGAGGTAAGGTTTGATCAGGGATAGTCAGCATGGCTTTGTCAGAGGGAGGTCATGCCTAACAAATTTGATTGAATTTTTTGAGGAGGTGACCAGGTGGGTAGATGAGGGTAGTGCAGTTGATGTAGTTTATATGGATTTCAGCAAAGCCTTTAACAAGGTCCCACATGGGAGACTTATAAAAAAGGCAAATGCACATGGGATACAGGGTAATTTGATAAGGTGGATTCAAAATTGGCTTAGTTATAGGAGACAGAGGGTGATGACAGAAGGATGCTTTAGTGACTGGAAGCCAGTGTCCAGTGGCGTACCACAGGGATCTGTGCTGGGTCCCCTATTATTCATCATTTATATAAACGACATAGATGACTATGTGGGGGGTAGGATTAGTAAGTTTGCTAGTGACACAAAGATTGGCCGGGTGGTTCACAGTGAGGTTGAGTGTCTTGGGCTACAGGAAGATATAGACGGGATGCTCAAATGGGCAGATAAGTGGCGGATGGAATTTAACCCTGAAAAGTGTGAGATGATACACTTTGGAAGGAGTAATTTGACAAGAAAGTATTCACTGAGCGGGATGGCACTAGGAAGTTCTGAGGAACAAAGGGACCTTGGCGTGTGTATCCATAGATCTCTGAAGGTGGAGGGCATGTTAGTGGGGTGGTGAAAAAGGCATATGTGACCCTTGCCTTTATCAATCGAGTAGGGAGGTCATGTTGCAGCTGTATAGAACCTGGGTGAGGCCACAGCTGGAGTACTGTGTGCAGTTCTGGTCGCCACATTATAGGAAGGATGTGATCGCACTGGAGGGAGTGCAGAGGAGATTCACCAGGATGTTGCCTGGGATGAAACATTTAAGTTATGAAGAGAGGTTGGATAGACTTGGTAAAAACAAAAAACTGTAGATGCTGGAAATCCAAAACAAAAACAGAATTACCTGGAAAAACTCAGCAGGTCTGGCAGCATCGGCAGAGAAGAAAAGAGTTAACGTTTCGAGTCCTCATGACCCTTCAACATAACTGAATGAATCTTAGGAAAGGGGTGAAATATAAGCTGGTTTAAGGTGGGGGGAGGGAGGGGGGCAGAGAAGTTGGGAGGGGGGGTGGTGGTGTGGTTGTAGGGACAAACAAGCAGTGATAGGAGCAGACCATCAAAAGATGTCACAGACAAAAGAACAAAAGAACACAGAGATGTTGATGGTGGTGATATTATCTAAATGAATGTGCTAGTTAAGAATGGATGGTAGGGCACTCCACCATGATGCCACCACCAAACACATCTTCCCTTCACCCCCCACTATCATCATTCCGTAGGGATCGTTCCCTCAGGGACACCCTGGTCCACTTCTCCATCACCCCCTACTCCTCAACCCCCTCCTATGGCACCACCCCATGCCCACGCAAAAGATGCAACACCTGCTCCTTCACTTCCTCTCTCCTCACCGTCCAAGGGCCCAAACACTCCTTTCAAGTGAAGCAGCATTTCACTTGCATTTCCCCCAACTTAGTCTACTGCATTCGTTGCTCCCAATGTGGTCTCCTCTACATTGGAGAGACCAAACGTAAACTGGGCGACCACTTTGCAGAACACCTGCGGTCTGTCCGCAAGAATGACCCAAACCTCCCTGTCGCTTGCCATTTTAACACTCCACCCTGCTCTCTTGCCCACATGTCTGTCCTTGGCTTGCTGCATTGTTCCAGTGAAGCCCAACGTAAACTGGAGGAATAGCACCTCATCTTCCAACTAGGCACTTTACAGCCTTTCGGACTGAATATTGAATTCAACAACTTTAGATCTTGAACTCCCTCTTCCATCCCCACCCCCTTTCTGTTTCTTCCCCCTTCCTTTTGTTTTTTTTTCCAATAATTTATATAGATTTTTCTTTTCCCACCTATTTCCATTATTTTTAAATCTTTTATGCCCTGCTAGTCTTTCCACCCCACTCCCACTAGAGCTATACCTTGAGTGCCCTACCATCCATTCTTAATTAGTACATTCGTTTAGATAATATCACCAACTTCAACATCTCTGTGTTCTTTTGTTCTTTTGTCTGTGGCATCTTTTGATGATCTGCTCCTATCACTGCTTGCTTGTCCCTACAACCACACCACCCCTCCCCCTCCACTTCTCTTCCCCTCCCCCCCCGCCCCACCTTAAACCAGCTTATATTTCATCCCTTTCCTAAGATTCACTCAGTTCTGTTGAAGGGTCATGAGGACCCGAAACATCAACTCTTTTCTTCTCTGCCGATGCTGCCAGATCTGCTGAGTTTTTCCAGGTAATTCTGTTTTTGTTTTAGATAGACTTGGGTTGTTTTCATTGAAGCAGAGAAGACTGAGGGGCGACCTGATCGAGGTGTACAAGATTATGAGGGGCATGGACAGGGTGGACAGGGAGCAGCTGTTCCCCTTAGTTGAAGGGTCAGTCACAAGGGGGCATAAGTTCAAGGTGAGGGGCAGGAGGTTTAGGGGGGATGTGAGGAAAAACATTTTTACCCAGAGGGTGGTGAGGGTCTGGAATGCGCTGCCTGGGAGGGTGGTGGAGGCGGGTTGCCTCACATCCTTTAAAAAGTACCTGGATGAGCACTTGGCACATCATAACATTCAAGGCTATGGGCCAAGTGCTGGTAAATAGGATTAGGTAGGTAGGTCAGCTGTTTCTCATGTGTCGGTGCAGACTCGATGGGCCGAAGGGCCTATTCTGCACTGTGATTGTGTGAATCTGTCAGGAAGGTGAGTGATTTGGAGGGGAACTTCTGGGTGGTAGTGTTCCCATATACCTGCTGTCCTTGTCCTTCTAGATGGTAGTGGTCATTGGTTTGGAAGGCGCTGTCTGAGGACCCTTGGTTAATTCCTGAAGTGTATCTTGTAGATGGTACACACTGCTGCTACTGTGTAGGGAGTGAATGTTTGTGGATGGGGTGCCAATCAAGTGGGCTGCTTTATCCTGTGCAGTGTCAATCTTCTTGAGTGTTGTGGGAGCTGCACTCATCCAGGCAAGTGGGGAGTATTCCATCACACTCCTGACTTGTGCCTTGTAGATGGTGGACAGACTTTGGGGAGTCAGGAGGTGAGTTACTCGTCACAGGATTCCCAGCCTCTGACCTGCTCTTGTAGTTATTTCTTGTATTTATATGGCTAGTCCAGTTCAGTTTCTGATCAATGGTAACCCCCAGGATGTTGATAGTGAGGGAATTCAGTGATGGTAATGCCATTGAATGTCAAGGGGCGATGGTTAGGTTCCCTCTTGTGGAGATGGTCATTGCCTGGCACTTGTGTGGTGCAAAAGTTATGTGCCACTTGTCAGCCCAAGCCTGGATGTTGTCCAGGTCTTGCTGCATTTGGACACGCACTGCTTCAGTATCTGAGGAGTCACGATTGGTGTTGAACGTTGTGCAATCATCAGCGAACATCCCCACTTTTGGCCTTACCTTGGAAGGAAGGCCCCACCAGGGTGTATAGCCATAGAGTGCAGGGCCAAGTTCAAATCTGGCAAGAGCTGCTGGACCAAGGTTTGCATGGTGGTTGCCAGCCTCCCCATGGTGACCTCAGCCAGAACATGGATGGACTCCTCCATCGTTCGCTCTAGTCTGCTGAATGTTCCGCCGCCTGTTGTTGTATCACCAGCATTGAGTTGGCAGCCCCTTCCATGGTATATCATCTGACTCAGACTGAGCGTCTGGCTGGTCTCCAGCAGCCCTCCGAGTGCCGGAGACCTGGATTGTCCCTGCTTTCAACTGCTGCAGGGACGTATCAGTGAGGTGTTCTCCAGAAAGTGTCAGTGAGGTGTTCTCCAGAAAGTGTCAGTGAGGTGTTCTCCAGAAAGTGAGCCCAAGCCTAATCCACATCTGTGCCTCACCGACACATGTGTCTCTGAGCTGGTGGAGGATGCGTGTGAGTGCTGTGACAGTTCTTCCAGAGCTTCCTCCTTCGATGAAGTCTGGGGCTCAACTGACTTGGGGGCCTCAATCTGCTAGTGCCTAGAAAATAGAGAACAGTGTTTCAGTTAATGAGCATGAGCTAGGTAAGGCTACACGTGACTCATTGTGATTGTCAGGAGTTGATGAGGTGATGGAGCTGTGATCCTCATTGGGTTGGTGGGAGAGGCCGATCTCCCCTTCCCCACAGGAGCGATCCCTGTCCTCCCCCAAACAGCTCGGCTGCAGCCTCCTCAAAGTGAGGGTGGTGATATTGGCCGCCCCTCCCCCGGTCTACGCTCTCCCAAGCATGTTGTCCTGTACGAAGAAGAGAGAAAGGGATGTGATGAGATGGGATGGATCAGAGGTTGGGTGAGATGCGCATCCCCTGTCTGTGGTGAGCCCTCCCCAGAAGGGCCAGAGTATGGAGCGTGAGCAACGTGATCGATAGGATGGTGGTGAAGTGAAAGTCTCGGTAAAAGAATGAGTGTTGATATGTGTCCCCTGCTAATGGTTGTGTGAGATCCCTGAAGAGAGCAGCCATTTGAGTGCATGATGCCATGATGAGAGTTTGATATTGGAGGAAGTTGAAGGATGACTTACCCTGGCAGAGCAGATGAGATCATTCATCCTCTTCCTGCACTGGGTGGCATTTCAGGCGTGGTTGCCAGTCACACTGACCTGCTCTGTGACGGCCTCCTAGGCCGGAGAGGTGAGGCTGGTCTGTTTCCTGCAGCCGCCCCTGGGATACAGGACTTGCCTGTGTGCTTACACTCCTCTGACCAAGGCCTGGAGGGCCTGGTGCGTGAAGTGGGATGCTTCCTAGTTCTTCAGGCTCTTAGTCTTCCTCTCCTGCCTGGTGGGCATGGAGAGTGTGATATTGTGTGTTGGACTGACCTTTAAAATTGGCACCAGACCTGCAAACACATCAGCTGATAGCAGCCGCATAAATCCACTCCCGACCCGCCAGGTGATTCAGACCAATACGCACCTTTACATGATTATTGAAGCTCAAAGCGCAGAATCGGGTGTGAGTTCCTGCCATTCCAGACAGTGGGGTGGGTGCAGCAAGAACCACACTTGCTCTCATGTATGGAAAATTCCACCCAAGGATCCGTTACGTTTCTTTGCCATTTCCTTATTTCCCATTATAAATTCTCCTGACTCCACTTGTAATGGACCCACATTTATTTTTGCCAGGCTTTTCCTTTTTACATACCTATAGAAGATTTTACAGTCCGTTTTTAGGTTTGCCACTAGTTTACTCTCATATTCTATTTTCCCTATCTTAATCTTTTTCTTGGTTCTCCTTTACAGAATTCTAAAATGTTCCCCAATTCTCAGGCTTACCATTTCTTGGGCAACTTCATGTGCCTTTTCCTTTGATCTGTTACAATCCTTGATTTCTTTCATTAACCATGTTGGAACATTTCCCTGCTGTACTTTTGCACATTAAAAGAATGTATTTTTGTTGTAAATTATGCATTGGTTCTTTAAATGTTAGTTATTGCCTGTCTACCATCATGCCTTTTAACGTAATTTCCCAATCAGCCCTAGACAATTTGTTCCTCATACCTTCATAGTTTCTTTTATTTAGATTTAAGGCAGACCCTAGTCTCTGATTGAACTACATCACTTTCAAACTTAGTGTTACGGTCACTCTTTCCTAAAGGCTCCTTTACAACAAGATTATTAATTAGTCCTTTTTCATTGCACAATGCTAGATCTAAAAGAGCCTGTTCCTGAACTGGTTCCTCAACACACTGCTCTGGAAAACCATCTTGCATACATTCCAAGAATTAGTCCTCCGCAACATTAGTACTAATTATGTTTTCCTAGTCTATATGTTGATTGAAATCCCCGATTACTATATTACACTTGGAACAAGCACCTCTAATTTCCTGATTTTAAATTGTGGTTTACATTATCAATGCTATAAACAACTCCCTCCAATGTCTTGTGGCCCTTGCTGTTTCTTAGTTCCATCCAAACTGATTCCACATCTTGATCTTTTGAACTAAGGTCATCTCACACGACTGTACTAATACCCTCCTTTCTGGAGTGGGACTTGAACACACAGCCTTCTGAATGAGAGACACAAGTGCTGCCCACTGAGCTATGACTGACAGCCAACATAACCTGGGTTAAAAAGACAACTACAAATCAATAGCAGTCTAACTATGATAAGTTACAGTTATCATAATCTATCAACCTGTGTACTGGATTTGTGATAGTCTGTGCTCTGTATATTTCCTAATTTTTTAATAATTGCCTTTGCTACTGGACTTGTTATAGTATTAGTTGCATAAACCAGACAAAAATAGCTTTCGCGTGAAATAATATCTTAAAATTAATGCACCTTACAAACAATTAGCTCCAGAATATGTTACTTTAATCAGCGTTACACAAAGCTTATTTCTGTGCAATATTTAATTTGCTTGCTCACTGTTTATATAAAAGATTGATTTGGGTATTATACATGATAAGAATCTCAATACTGTTTTATCCAGAAGGTACATTACAAATGTTCTGCCCAAACTGTGATAATTACATAATGGAATATTTGTCTGAGCATTTCAAAGGGTAACAGTACCCATGATGTGCAGCTGAAAAATCATGCAGTAAAACAGAAATCAAGCTTTCAGCTAACTATTTACAGCTGTCCCCTATACACAGTTGGCCCCTTACTGCCAATTCTAATGTAGAAAATTAACTATTAAGTCTTGTGAGAGTTAAGGAAGTTGATTGTCTTTATGAGATGAGGAGAATCTGAGCAAATAGATGTGGAGAATGCCAAAGGTGATTACAGCTGATCAACACAGGTTAGGCATATTAACAAAGATTTCAAGGTGTATAGAGCGTAATTTAAAAAATTAGAAGTCTATAGGATTAATTGGGAAAATTACTTTTTTTCATTCCATGCCTTCACAATACATAAACCATGAATGTGTCCTAATTTTTTAAATATATTCATGGGATGTGGGCATCGCTGGCTAGACAAGCATTTATTGCCCATCCCAAATTGCGCTTGTTCAGAGGGCATTTAAGAGTTAACCGCATTGCTTTGGGTCTGGAGTTATATGTAGGCCAGACCAGGTAAGGATGGCAGATTTCCTTCCCTAAAGGACATCAGTGAACCAGATGGGTTTCATGGTCATCATTAGACTTTTAATTCCAGATTTTTATTGAACTCAAATTCCACCATCTGCCATGGCAGGATTTGAACCCAGGTCCCCAGGTTACCCTGGGTCTCTGGATTACCAGCCCAGTGTCAATACCACTATGCCATTGCATCCCTTAGAAAAGTAATTTAACAAAACCATAAACGGCTATTTGCTTATAAGCCTCTGTAAACATTAACAATTATCTAATATGTGTCATTACTTTTTGTAAATGGTTCAGGTTCTACAAATATGATTAAGTAAAACTTATGATAAAGACTGAAGAAGTTAAATGCAGTGCACGTCTGAGATTGGGGAATCTGGGTGGAATCAATCCCTCCCATCAAGGGCAGGAATAGTGGCGGGTGGGGGTACCCAAAAATCAGGTGTCCAACGTCGAGAAATTGGTTCAGAATCTTGTTTTCCCAACTTTCATGGCAGGTTAATGGCAGGTCAACCCTCCCGCTGATCTGTATCAGGAACCCCATTTGTATCTCATGAATGCTCATTGAAAGGCCAACAGACCACAATCTTGTTCTCCCCCCCCCAGTTAAATTTTCTGTGCTGCCGATGAGAATTTAGACTGTCCATTTTCACAACTCAACATAAGTGGCATGCACCCAGCGAGAGAGACTTTCATGACTTATCAACGCTGCCTTCTGCATTCTCAAAGACTGCTCATGGGTGCCGGTAGAGGCTAGCGCAGGAGATGGTACAAGCAGGAAGAGAGTGGAAGGCATGGGGGTGGTGGGTGGAAGGCTGCAAGGGTTGGTGTAGACACAAAGGGCAGTATGCTGTCAGGGGAAGAGGTTAGCAGAATGTTTTATAGGGCGGGTTCCGTAGAATCAATGATGGAGTCCTTGGGGGTGAACTGAGGATACTGATAGTAGGAGGGAACGGTTACAGTCAGAGGGGGAAGGGAGATGCGATAGGGTGGAAGGGTCAGGGTGCGTGCTGAGCAGTTGTAGTTTTCATCAACTGGGTCGTGGAGGGGACATGAAAGATGCCAGGGGAGAATGGTCATGC
Organism: Carcharodon carcharias; assembly: GCF_017639515.1. Classification (NCBI taxonomy): domain Eukaryota; kingdom Metazoa; phylum Chordata; class Chondrichthyes; order Lamniformes; family Lamnidae; genus Carcharodon; species Carcharodon carcharias. The sequence continues at coordinate 135,458,359 of NC_054481.1, forward strand.
CTGACGAGGGTTCATGTGGTTAGTCTTTCTGTTATAACAATGCAAAAATCTGTCGATAGAGTCTCGAGGGCAGTGGAGGCAAGTGGAATAGCATGAGAGAGAGGCTTCTCACACATAGACCTCATTACCCTTGTCAAAGAGCAATGTTTCCACATGCTGGCATGTGTGCATGACAGGGACACCCATCCTTGGTCTCCAGGATGTCTCAACCTGGAAGGGGTGGAGTGCACATGATTATTAAAGCAACTAACAGCAAGATAGAATTCAGGAGTCTTCAACACAGTGCAAATGAATATATATTTACAACTGCCAGAATTATATAAAATGATTGTATGTCCGTGATACCAGTGTGCATTCAGAACTTAATTTTTCTCAATCTACCACAACGCCTGACTGCATCCCCAACATCTACAGCAGAGTTTTGTGTGAATGGATGTTTTTTAAAAATATTTTATTATTCTGTGAAGAAGGCTGTGTGGGTATGGCTGTGTGTCTCTGTCTCTTTGTGTGTGTGTGTGTCTGTGTCTCTTTGTGTCTCTTTGTGTCTCTTTGTGTCTCTTTGTGTCTCTTTGTGTCTTTGTGTGTGTGTGGCTGTGTGTCTGTGTGTGTGTGTGGCTATGTCTCTTTGTGTCGGTGTGTGTCTGTCTGTGTGTGTCTGTCTGTGTGTGTGTGGCTGTGTCTCTTTGCGTCTGTGTGTCTTTGTGTGTCTGTGTGTGGCTGTGTCTCTTTGCGTCTGTGTGTCTTTGTGTGTCTGTGTGTGGCTGTGTCTCTTTGTGTCTGTGTGTGTGTGGCTTTGTGTCTTTGTGTCTTTGTGTGTGTGTGTGGCTGTGTCTCTTTGTGTCTCTTCGTGGCTGTGCGTCTTTGTGTCTTTGTGTCTTTGTGTGTGTGTGGCTGTGTGTCTGTGTGTGTGGCTGTGTCTCTTTGTGTCTTTGTGTGTGTGTGGCTGTGTGTCTGTGTCTGTGTGTGTGTGTGGCTGTGTCTCTTTGTGTCTCTTTGTGTCTGTGTGTGTCTGTGGCTGTGTCTCTTTGTGTCTGTGTGTGTGTCTCTTTGTGTCTCTTTGTGTCTCTTTGTGGCTGTGTCTCTTTGTGGCTCTTTGTGTTTGTGTCTCTTTGTGGCTGTGTCTGTGTGTGTGGGGCTGTGTCTCTTTGTGTCTGTGTGTGTGGGGCTGTGTGTCTTTGTGTCTGTGTCTCTTTGTGTCTGTGTGTGGCTGTGTGTCTTTGTGTCTGTGTGTGTGTGTGTGTGTGTGTGTGTGTGTGTGTGGCTGTGTGTCTTTGTGTCTGTGTGTGTGTGGCTGTGTCTCTTTGTGTCTCTTTGTGTGTGGCTGTGTCTCTTTGTGTCTCTTTGTGTCTCTTTGTGTCTGTGTGTGGCTGTGTGTGTGGCTGTGTCTCTTTATGTGTGTGTGTCTGTGTGTGTGGCTGTGTCTCTTTGTGTCTCTTTGTGGCTGTGTGCCTGTGTGTCTGTCTGTGTGTGGCTGTCTGTCTGTGTGTGGCTGTCTGTCTGTGTGTGGCTGTGTCTCTTTGCGTCTGTGTGTCTTTGTGTGTCTGTGTGTGGCTGTGTCTCTTTGTGTCTCTTTGTGTCTGTGTGTGTGTGGCTTTGTGGCTTTGTGGCTTTGTGTCTTTGTGTCTTTGTGTCTGTGTGTGTGTGTGTGTGGCTGTGTCTCTTTGTGTCTCTTTGTGGCTGTGTCTCTTTGTGTCTCTTTGTGGCTGTGTCTCTTTGTGTCTTTGTGTGTGTGTGGCTGTGTGTCTGTGTGTGTGGCTGTGACTCTTTGTGTCTTTGTGTGTGTGTGGCTGTGTGTCTGTGTCTGTGTGTGTGTGTGTGTGTGTGTGTGTGTGGCTGTGTCTCTTTGTGTCTCTTTGTGTCTGTGTGTGTGTGGCTGTGTCTCTTTGTGTCTGTGTGTGTGTCTCTTTGTGTCTCTTTGTGTCTCTTTGTGTCTCTTTGTGTGTGTGTCTCTTTGTGTCTCTTTGTGTCTGTGTGTGTGGCTGTGTCTCTTTGTGGCTGTGTGTCTTTGTGTCTCTTTGTGTTTGTGTCTCTTTGTGGCTGTGTCTGTGTGTGTGGGACTGTGTCTCTTTGTGTCTGTGTGTGTGGGGCTGTGTCTCTTTGTGTCTCTTTGTGTGTGTGTGTGAGTGGCTGTGTGTCTTTGTGTCTCTTTGTGTCTGTGTGTGTGTGTGTCTCTTTGTGGCTGTGTCTCTTTGTGTCTCTTTGTGGCTGTGTCTCTTTGTGTCTCTTTGTGGCTGCGTCTCTTTGTGTCTCTTTGTGGCTGTGTGTCTTTGTGTCTGTGTCTGTGTGTGGCTGTGTCTCTTTGTGTCTCTTTGTGTCTCTTTGTGTCTCTTTGTGTCTCTTTGTGTCTGTGTGTGGCTGTGTGTCATTGTGTCTCTTTGTGTCTGTGTGTGTTTGGCTGTGTGTCTTTGTGTCTCTTTGTGTCTGTGTCTGTGTGTGTGGCTGTGTGTCTTTGTGTCTCTTTGTGTCTGTGTCTGTGTGTGTGGCTGTGTGTCTTTGTGTCTCTTTGTGTCTGTGTCTGTGTGTGTGGCTGTGTGCCTTTGTGTCTGTGTCTGTGTGTGTGGCTGTGTCTCTTTGTGTGTCTTTGTGTCTTTGTGGCTGTGTGTCTTTGTGTGTGTGTGGCTGTGTGTCTGTGTCTGTGTGTGTGTGTGTGTGGCTGTGTCTCTTTGTGTCTGTGTGTGTGTCTCTTTGTCTCTTTGTCTCTTTGTGTCTCTTTGTGTCTCTTTGTGTCTCTTTGTGTGTCTTTGTGTGTCTTTGTGTGTCTGTGTGTGTGTCTTTGTGTGTCTGTGTGTGTGTCTGTGTGTGTGGCTGTGTGTGTGTCTGTGTGTGTGTCTGTGTGTGTGTCTGTGTGTGTGGCTGTGTGTGTGGCTGTGTGTCTGTGTCTGTGAGTGTGTGGCTGTGTCTCTCTGTGTCTGTGTGTGTGTCTCTTTGTGTCTGTGTGTGTGTGGCTGTGTCTCTTTGTGTCTGTGTGTGTGTGTGGCTGTGTGTCTTTGTGTTTCTTTGTGGCTGTGTGTCTTTGTGTCTTTGTGGCTGTGTGTGGCTGTGTGTGGCTGTGTGTGGCTGTGTGTGGCTGTGTGTCTTTGCGTCTGTGTGTGGCTGTTTGTCTTTGCGTCTGTGTGTGGCTGTGTGACTTTGCGTCTGTGTGTGGCTGTGTGACTTTGCGTCTGTGTGTGGCTGTGTGTCTTTGCGTCTGTGTGTGGCTGTGTGTCTTTGCGTCTGTGTGTGGCTGTGTGTCTTTGTGTTTCTTTGTGTCTCTTTGTGTCTGTGTGTGTGGGGCTGTGTCTCTTTGTGTCTCTTTGTGTCTCTTTGTGTCTCTTTGTGTCTCTTTGTGTCTGTGTGTGTGGGGCTGTGTCTCTTTGTGTCTCTTTGTGTCTGTGTGTGTGGGGCTGTGTCTCTTTGTGTCTCTTTGTGTCTCTTTGTGTCTGTGTGTGTGGGGCTGTGTCTCTTTGTGTCTCTTTGTGTCTCTTTGTGTCTCTTTGTGTCTCTTTGTGTCTCTTTGTGTCTGTGTGTGTGGGGCTGTGTCTCTTTGTGTCTCTTTGTGTCTCTTTGTGTCTGTGTGTGTGGGGCTGTGTCTCTTTGTGTCTCTTTGTGTCTCTTTGTGTCTCTTTGTGTCTCTTTGTGTCTGTGTGTGTGGGGCTGTGTCTCTTTGTGTCTCTTTGTGTCTCTTTGTGTCTGTGTGTGTGGGGCTGTGTCTCTTTGTGTCTCTTTGTGTCTCTTTGTGTCTCTTTGTGTCTCTTTGTGTCTGTGTGTGTGGGGCTGTGTCTCTTTGTGTCTCTTTGTGTCTCTTTGTGTCTCTTTGTGTCTCTTTGTGTCTGTGTGTGTGGGGCTGTGTCTCTTTGTATCTCTTTGTGTCTCTTTGTGTCTCTTTGTGTCTCTTTGTGTCTCTTTGTGTCTGTGTGTGTGGGGCTGTGTCTCTTTGTGTCTCTTTGTGTCTCTTTGTGTCTCTTTGTGTCTGTGTGTGTGGGGCTGTGTCTCTTTGTGTCTCTTTGTGTCTCTTTGTGTCTCTTTGTGTCTCTTTGTGTCTGTGTGTGTGGGGCTGTGTCTCTTTGTGTCTCTTTGTGTCTCTTTGTGTCTGTGTGTGTGGGGCTGTGTCTCTTTGTGTCTCTTTGTGTCTCTTTGTGTCTCTTTGTGTCTGTGTGTGTGGGGCTGTGTCTCTTTGTGTCTCTTTGTGTCTGTGTGTGTCTGTGGCTGTGTCTCTTTGTGTCTGTGTGTGTGGGGCTGTGTCTCTTTGTGTCTCTTTGTGTCTCTTTGTGTCTGTGTGTGTGGGGCTGTGTCTCTTTGTGTCTCTTTGTGTCTGTGTGTGTCTGTGGCTGTGTCTCTTTGTGTCTCTTTGTGTCTGTGTGTGTCTGTGGCTGTGTCTCTTTGTGTCTCTTTGTGTCTCTTTGTGTCTCTTTGTGTCTCTTTGTGGCTGTGTCTCTTTGTGGCTGTGTCTCTTTGTGGCTCTTTGTGTTTGTGTCTCTTTGTGGCTGTGTCTGTGTGTGTGGGGCTGTGTCTCTTTGTGTCTGTGTGTGTGGGGCTGTGTGTCTTTGTGTCTGTGTCTCTTTGTGTCTGTGTGTGGCTGTGTGTCTTTGTGTCTGTGTGTGTGTGTGTGTGTGTGTGTGGCTGTGTGTCTTTGTGTCTGTGTGTGTGTGGCTGTGTCTCTTTGTGTCTCTTTGTGTGTGGCTGTGTCTCTTTGTGTCTCTTTGTGTCTCTTTGTGTCTCTTTGTGTCTGTGTGTGGCTGTGTGTGTGGCTGTGTCTCTTTGTGTCTCTTTGTGGCTGTGTGCCTGTGTGTCTGTCTGTGTGTGGCTGTCTGTCTGTGTGTGGCTGTCTGTCTGTGTGTGGCTGTCTGTCTGTGTGTGGCTGTCTGTCTGTGTGTGGCTGTCTGTCTGTGTGTGTCTGTCTGTCTGTGTGTGGCTGTGTCTCTTTGCGTCTGTGTGTCTTTGTGTGTCTGTGTGTGGCTGTGTCTCTTTGTGTCTCTTTGTGTCTGTGTGTGTGTGGCTTTGTGGCTTTGTGGCTTTGTGGCTTTGTGTCTTTGTGTCTTTGTGTCTGTGTGTGTGTGTGTGTGGCTGTGTCTCTTTGTGTCTCTTTGTGGCTGTGTCTCTTTGTGTCTCTTTGTGGCTGTGTCTCTTTGTGTCTTTGTGTGTGTGTGGCTGTGTGTCTGTGTGTGTGGCTGTGACTCTTTGTGTCTTTGTGTGTGTGTGGCTGTGTGTCTGTGTCTGTGTGTGTGTGTGTGTGTGTGTGGCTGTGTCTCTTTGTGTCTCTTTGTGTCTGTGTGTGTGTGGCTGTGTCTCTTTGTGTCTGTGTGTGTGTCTCTTTGTGTCTCTTTGTGTCTCTTTGTGTCTCTTTGTGTGTGTGTCTCTTTGTGTCTCTTTGTGTCTGTGTGTGTGGCTGTGTCTCTTTGTGGCTGTGTGTCTTTGTGTCTCTTTGTGTTTGTGTCTCTTTGTGGCTGTGTCTGTGTGTGTGGGACTGTGTCTCTTTGTGTCTGTGTGTGTGGGGCTGTGTCTCTTTGTGTCTCTTTGTGTGTGTGTGTGAGTGGCTGTGTGTCTTTGTGTCTCTTTGTGTCTGTGTGTGTGTGTGTCTCTTTGTGGCTGTGTCTCTTTGTGGCTGTGTCTCTTTGTGTCTCTTTGTGGCTGCGTCTCTTTGTGTCTCTTTGTGGCTGTGTGTCTTTGTGTCTGTGTCTGTGTGTGGCTGTGTCTCTTTGTGTCTCTTTGTGTCTGTGTGTGGCTGTGTGTCATTGTGTCTCTTTGTGTCTGTGTGTGTTTGGCTGTGTGTCTTTGTGTCTCTTTGTGTCTGTGTCTGTGTGTGTGGCTGTGTGTCTTTGTGTCTCTTTGTGTCTGTGTCTGTGTGTGTGGCTGTGTGTCTTTGTGTCTCTTTGTGTCTGTGTCTGTGTGTGTGGCTGTGTGCCTTTGTGTCTGTGTCTGTGTGTGTGGCTGTGTCTCTTTGTGTGTCTTTGTGTCTTTGTGGCTGTGTGTCTTTGTGTGTGTGTGGCTGTGTGTCTGTGTCTGTGTGTGTGTGTGTGGCTGTGTCTCTTTGTGTCTGTGTGTGTGTGTCTCTTTGTCTCTTTGTCTCTTTGTGTCTCTTTGTGTGTCTTTGTGTGTCTTTGTGTGTCTTTGTGTGTCTGTGTGTGTGGCTGTGTGTGTGGCTGTGTGTGTGGCTGTGTGTGTGGCTGTGTGTGTGGCTGTGTGTGTGGCTGTGTGTCTGTGTCTGTGAGTGTGTGGCTGTGTCTCTCTGTGTCTGTGTGTGTGTCTCTTTGTGTCTGTGTGTGTGTGGCTGTGTCTCTTTGTGTCTGTGTGTGTGTGTGGCTGTGTGTCTTTGTGTTTCTTTGTGGCTGTGTGTCTTTGTGTCTTTGTGTCTTTGTGTGTCTGTGTGTGTCTGTGTGTGTCTGTGTGTGTCTGTGTGTGGCTGTGTGTGGCTGTGTGTGGCTGTGTGTCTTTGCGTCTGTGTGTGGCTGTTTGTCTTTGCGTCTGTGTGTGGCTGTGTGACTTTGCGTCTGTGTGTGGCTGTGTGTCTTTGTGGCTGTGTGTCTTTGTGTCTCTTTGTGGCTGTGTCTGTGTGTGTGGGGCTGTGTCTCTTTGTGTCTGTGTGTGTGGGGCTGTGTCTCTTTGTGTCTGTGTGTGTGGGGCTGTGTCTCTTTGTGTCTGTGTGTGTGGGGCTGTGTCTCTTTGTGTCTCTTTGTGTGTGTGTGTGAGTGGCTGTGTGTCTTTGTGTCTCTTTGTGTCTGTGTGTGTGTGTGTGTGTGTGGCTGTGTCTCTTTGTGTCTATTGTGGCTGTGTCTCTTTGTGTCTATTGTGGCTGTGTGTCTTTGTGTCTATTGTGGCTGTGTGTCTTTGTGTCTCTTTGTGGCTGTGTGTCTTTGTGTCTCTTTGTGGCTGTGTGTCTTTGTGTCTCTTTGTGTCTGTCTGTGTCTGTGTGTCTGTGTCTGTGTGTCTGTGTGTGGCTGTGTGTCTTTGTTTCTGTGTGTGGCTGTGTGTCTTTGTTTCTGTGTGGCTGTGTGTCTTTGTGTCTGTGTGTGGCTGTGTGTCTTTGTGTTTCTTTGTGTCTGTGTGTGTGTGGCTGTGTATCTTTGTGTCTCTTTGTGTCTGTGTGTGTGTGGGGCTGTGTCTCTTTGTGTCTATTTGTGTCTTTGTGTGGCTGTGTGTCTTTGTGTCTGTGTGTGGCTGTGTGTCTCTTTGTGTCTGTGTGTGTGTGGCTGTGTGTCTGTGTGTGTGTGTGGCTATGTCTCTTTGTGTCTGTGTGTCTGTGTGTGTCTGTCTGTCTGTGTGTGTCTGTCTGTCTGTGTGCGGCTGTGTCTCTTTGTGTCTCTTTGTGTGTGTGTGGCTGTGTGTCTTTGTGGCTGTGTGTCTTTGTGGCTGTGTGTCTTTGTGGCTGTGTGTCTTTGTGTGTGTGTGGCTGTGTGTCTGTGTCTCTTTGTGGGTGTGTCTGTGTGTGTGGCTGTGTCTCTTTGTGTGTGTGTGTGTGTGTGTGTGTGGCTGTGTGTCTGTGTGTGTGTGGCTGTGTCTCTCTGTGTCTGTGTCTGTGTCTCTTTGTGTCTGTGTGTGCGTGGCTGTGTCTCTTTGTGTCTGTGTGTGTGTGGCTGTGTGTCTTTGTGTCTCTTTGTGTCTGTGTGTGTGTGTGTGTGTGTGTGGCTGTGTGTCTTTGCGTCTCTTTGTGGCTGTGTGTCTTTGTGTCTGTGTCTGTGTGTGTGTGTGTGTCTGTGTGTGTCTGTGTGTGTGTGTCTGTGTGTGGCTGTGTGTGTGTGTCTTTGTGTCTGCGTGTGGCTGTGTGTCTTTGTGGCTGTGTGTCTCTGTGTCTCTTTGAGTCTGTGTGTGTGCCTGTGTGTCTTTGTGTCTCTTTGTGGCTGTGTGTCTTTGTGTCTTTGTGTCTGTCTGTGTCTGTGTGTCTGTGTGTGGCTGTGTCTCTTTGTGTCTGTGTGTGTGGCTGTGTGTCTTTGTGGCTCTTTGTGTCTGTGTGTCTTTGTGTGTGTGTCTTTGTGTGTGTGTCTGTGTGTGTGTGGCTGTGTGGCTGTGTGTCTGTGTCTGTGTGTGTGTGGCTGTGTCTCTCTGTGTCTGTGTGTGTGTCTCTCTGTGTCTGTGTGTGTGTCTCTCTGTGTCTGTGTGTGTGTCTCTTTGTGTCTGTGCGTGTGTGGCTGTGTGTCTTTGTGTCTCGTTGTGTCTGTGTGTGTGTGGCTGTGTCTCTTTGTGTCTGTGTGTGTGTCTCTTTGTGTCTCTTTGTGTCTCTTTGTGTCTCTTTGTGTCTCTTTGTGTCTCTTTGTGTGTGTGTCTCTTTGTGTCTCTTTGTGTCTCTTTGTGTCTCTTTGTGTGGCTGTGTCTCTTTGTGGCTGTGTGTCTTTGTGTCTGTGTCTGTGTGTGTGGGACTGTGTCTCTTTGTGTCTGTGTGTGTGGGGCTGTGTCTCTTTGTGTCTCTTTGTGTGTGTGTGTGAGTGGCTGTGTGTCTTTGTGTCTCTTTGTGTCTGTGTGTGTGTGTGTGTGTGTGGCTGTGTCTCTTTGTGTCTCTTTGTGGCTGTGTCTCTTTGTGTCTCTTTGTGGCTGTGTGTCTTTGTGTCTGTGTCTGTGTGTGGCTGTGTCTCTTTGTGTCTCTTTGTGTCTCTTTGTGTCTCTTTGTGTCTCTTTGTGTCTGTGTGTTGCTGTGTGTCATTTCGTCTCTTTGTGTCTGTGTGTGTTTGGCTGTGTGTCTTTGTGTCTCTTTGTGTCTGTGTCTGTGTGTGTGGCTGTGTGTCTTTGTGTCTCTTTGTGTCTGTGTCTGTGTGTGTGGCTGTGTGTCTTTGTGTCTCTTTGTGTCTGTGTCTGTGTGTGTGGCTGTGTGCCTTTGTGTCTGTGTCTGTGTCTGTGTGTGTGGCTGTGTCTCTTTGTGTGTCTTTGTGTCTTTGTGGCTGTGTGTCTTTGTGTGTGTGTGGCTGTGTGTCTGTGTCTGTGTGTGTGTGTGTGGCTGTGTCTCTTTGTGTCTGTGTGTGTGTCTCTTTGTCTCTTTGTCTCTTTGTCCCTTTGTGTCTCTTTGTGTCTCTTTGTGTCTCTTTGTGTCTCTTTGTGTGTCTTTGTGTGTCTTTGTGTGTCTTTGTGGCTGTGTGGCTGAGTGTCTTTGTGGCTGTGTGTCTTTGTGGCTGTGTGTCTTTGTGTCTGTGTGTCTTTGTGGCTGTGTGTCTGTGTGTGTCTGTGTGTGTGTCTGTGTGTCTGTGTGTGTGGCTGTGTGGCTGTGTGTGTGGCTGTGTGTCTGTGTCTGTGAGTGTGTGGCTGTGTCTCTCTGTGTCTGTGTGTGTGTCTCTTTGTGTCTGTGTGTGTGTGGCTGTGTCTCTTTGTGTCTCTTTGTGTCTGTGTGTGTGTGGCTGTGTCTCTTTGTGTCTGTGTGTGTGTGTGGCTGTGTGTCTTTGTGTTTCTTTGTGGCTGTGTGTCTTTGTGTTTCTTTGTGGCTGTGTGTCTTTGTGTCTGTGTGTGTCTTTGTGTCTGTGTGTGTCTTTGTGTCTGTGTGTGTCTGTGTGTGTCTGTGTGTGTCTGTGTGTGTCTGTGTGTGTCTGTGTGTGTCTGTGTGTGGCTGTGTGTCTTTGCATCTGTGTGTGGCTGTGTGTCTTTGCGTCTGTGTGTGGCTGTGTGTCTTTGCGTCTGTGTGTGGCTGTGTGTGTGTGGCTGTGTATCTTTGTGTCTCTTTGTGTCTCTTTGTGTCTGTGTGTGTGGGGCTGTGTCTCTTTGTGTCTCTTTGTGTCTCTTTGTGTCTCTTTGTGTCTGTGTGTGTGGGGCTGTGTCTCTTTGTGTCTCTTTGTGTCTCTTTGTGTCTGTGTGTGTGGGGCTGTGTCTCTTTGTGTCTCTTTGTGTCTCTTTGTGTCTGTGTGTGTGGGGCTGTGTCTCTTTGTGTCTCTTTGTGTCTGTGTGTGTGGGGCTGTGTCTCTTTGTGTCTCTTTGTGTCTCTTTGTGTCTCTTTGTGTCTCTTTGTGTCTCTTTGTGTCTGTGTGTGTGGGGCTGTGTCTCTTTGTGTCTCTTTGTGTCTCTTTGTGTCTCTTTGTGTCTCTTTGTGTCTCTTTGTGTCTGTGTGTGTGGGGCTGTGTCTCTTTGTGTCTCTTTGTGTCTCTTTGTGTCTGTGTGTGTGGGGCTGTGTCTCTTTGTGTCTCTTTGTGTCTCTTTGTGTCTGTGTGTGTGGGGCTGTGTCTCTTTGTGTCTGTGTGTGTGGGGCTGTGTCTCTTTGTGTCTCTTTGTGTCTCTTTGTGTCTGTGTGTGTGGGGCTGTGTCTCTTTGTGTCTCTTTGTGTCTGTGTGTGTGGGGCTGTGTCTCTTTGTGTCTCTTTGTGTCTCTTTGTGTCTCTTTGTGTCTGTGTGTGTGGGGCTGTGTCTCTTCGTGCCTCTTCGTGCCTCTTCGTGCCTCTTCGTGTCTCTTCGTGTCTCTTCGTGTCTCTTCGTGTCTCTTCGTGTCTGTGTGTGTCTGTTTGTTTGTGGCTGTGTGTCTGTGTGTGTGTGTGGCTATGTCTCTTTGTGTCTGTGTGTGTCTGTGTGTGTCTGTGTGTGTCTGTGTGTGTCTGCCTGTGTGTGGCTGTGTCTCTTTGCGTCTGTGTGTCTTTGTGTGTCTTTGTGTGTCTTTGTGTGTCTGTGTGTGGCTGTGTCTCTTTGTGTCTCTTTGTGTCTCTTTGTGTCTCTTTGTGTCTCTTTGTGTCTGTGTGTGGCTGTGTCTCTTTGTGTCTGTGTGTGTGTGTGTGGCTGTGTCTCTTTGTGGCTGTGTCTCTTTGTGGCTGTGTCTCTTTGTGGCTGTGTCTCTTTGTGGCTGTGTGTCTTTGTGTCTGTGTCTCTTTGTGGCTGTGTCTGTGTGTGTGGGGCTGTGTCTCTTTGTGTCTGTGTGTGTGGGGCTGTGTCTCTTTGTGTCTGTGTGTGTGGGGCTGTGTCTCTTTGTGTCTCTTTGTGTGTGTGTGTGAGTGGCTGTGTGTCTTTGTGTCTCTTTGTGTCTGTGTGTGTGTGTGTGTGTGGCTGTGTCTCTTTGTGTCTATTGTGGCTGTGTCTCTTTGTGTCTATTGTGGCTGTGTGTCTTTGTGTCTCTTTGTGTCTGTCTGTGTCTGTGTGTCTGTGTCTGTGTGTCTGTGTGTGGCTGTGTGTCTGTGTGTCTGTGTGTGGCTGTGTGTCTTTGTTTCTGTGTGTGGCTGTGTGTCTTTGTTTCTGTGTGTGGCTGTGTGTCTTTGTGTCTGTGTGTGGCTGTGTGTCTTTGTGTTTCTTTGTGTCTGTGTGTGTGTGGCTGTGTATCTTTGTGTCTCTTTGTGTCTGTGTGTGTGGGGCTGTGTCTCTTTGTGTCTCTTTGTGTGTGTGTGTGAGTGGCTGTGTGTCTTTGTGTCTCTTTGTGTCTGTGTGTGTGTGTGTCTCTTTGTGGCTGTGTCTCTTTGTGTCTCTTTGTGGCTGTGTCTCTTTGTGTCTCTTTGTGGCTGTGTGTCTTTGTGTCTGTGTCTGTGTGTGGCTGTGTCTCTTTGTGTCTCTTTGTGTCTCTTTGTGTCTCTTTGTGTCTGTGTGTGGCTGTGTGTCATTGTGTCTCTTTGTGTCTGTGTGTGTTTGGCTTTGTGTCTGTGTCTGTGTGTGTGGCTGTGTGTCTTTGTGTCTGTGTCTGTGTGTGTGTGTGTGGCTGTGTCTCTTTGTGTGTCTTTGTGTCGTTGTGGCTGTGTGTCTTTGTGTGTGTGTGGCTGTGTCTCTTTGTGTCTGTGTGTGTGTCTCTTTGTCTCTTTGTCTCTTTGTCTCTTTGTCTCTTTGTGTCTCTTTGTGTGTCTTTGTGTGTCTTTGTGGCTGGGTGGCTGTGTGGCTGTGTGTCTTTGTGGCTGTGTGTCTTTGTGGCTGTGTGTCTGTGTGTGTGGCTGTGTGTCTGTGTGTGTGGCTGTGTGTGTGTGTGTGTGTGTGTGTGTGGCTGTGTGTCTGTGTCTGTGAGTGTGTGGCTGTGTCTCTCTGTGTCTGTGTGTGTGTCTCTTTGTGTCTGTGTGTGTGTGGCTGTGTCTCTTTGTGTCTCTTTGTGTCTGTGTGTGTGTGGCTGTGTCTCTTTGTGTCTGTGTGTGTGTGTGGCTGTGTGTCTTTGTGTCTCTTTGTGGCTGTGTGTCTTTGTGTTTCTTTGTGGCTTTGTGTCTGTGTGTGTCTGTGTGTGTCTGTGTGTGTCTGTGTGTGTCTGTGTGTGTCTGTGTGTCTTGCGTCTGTGTGTGGCTGTGTGTCTTGCGGCTGTGTGTGGCTGTGTGTCTTTGCGTCTGTGTGTGGCTGTGTGTCTTTGTGTTTCTTTGTGTCTGTGTGTGTGTGGCTGTGTATCTTTGTGTCTCTTTGTGTCTCTTTGTGTCTGTGTGTGTGGGGCTGTGTCTCTTTGTGTCTCTTTGTGTCTCTTTGTGTCTCTTTGTGTCTGTGTGTGTGTGTGGCTGTGTGTCTGTGTGTGTGTGGCTATGTTTCTTTGTGTCTGTGTGTGTCTGTGTGTGTCTGTGTGTGTCTGTCTGTGTGTGGCTGTGTCTCTTTGTGTCTGTGTGTGTCTGTGTGTGTCTGTGTGTGTCTGTCTGTGTGTGGCTGTGTCTCTTTGTGTCTGTGTGTGTCTGTGTGTGTGTGGGGGTGTGTGTGTGTGTGTGTGGCTATGTCTCTTTGTGTCTGTGTGTGTCTGTGTGTGTCTGTGTGTGTCTGTCTGTGTGTGGCTGTGTCTGTGTGTCTTTGTGTGTCTGTGTGTGGCTGTGTCTCTTTGTGTCTCTTTGTGTCTCTTTGTGTCTCTTTGTGTCTCTTTGTGTCTCTTTGTGTCTGTGTGTGGCTGTGTCTCTTTGTGTCTGTGTGTGTGTGTGTGGCTGTGTCTCTTTGTGGCTGTGTGTCTTTGTGTCTCTTTGTGTTTGTGTCTCTTTGTGGCTGTGTCTGTGTGTGTGGGGCTGTGTCTCTTTGTGTCTGTGTGTGTGGGGCTGTGTCTCTTTGTGTCTGTGTGTGTGGGGCTGTGTCTCTTTGTGTCTCTTTGTGTGTGTGTGTGAGTGGCTGTGTGTCTTTGTGTCTCTTTGTGTCTGTGTGTGTGTGTGTCTCTTTGTGGCTGTGTCTCTTTGTGTCTCTTTGTGGCTGTGTCTCTTTGTGTCTCTTTGTGGCTGTGTGTCTTTGTGTCTGTGTCTGTGTGTGGCTGTGTCTCTTTGTGTCTCTTTGTGTCTCTTTGTGTCTCTTTGTGTCTCTTTGTGTCTGTGTGTGGCTGTGTGTCATTGTGTCTCTTTGTGTCTGTGTGTGTTTGGCTGTGTGTCTTTGTGTCTCTTTGTGTCTGTGTCTGTGTGTGTGGCTGTGTGTCTTTGTGTCTCTTTGTGTCTGTGTCTGTGTGTGTGGCTGTGTGCCTTTGTGTCTGTGTCTGTGTCTGTGTGTGTGGCTGTGTCTCTTTGTGTGTCTTTGTGTCTTTGTGGCTGTGTGTCTTTGTGTGTGTGTGGCTGTGTGTCTGTGTCTGTGTGTGTGTGTGTGGCTGTGTCTCTTTGTGTCTGTGTGTGTGTCTCTTTGTCTCTTTGTGTCTCTTTGTGTCTCTTTGTGTCTCTTTGTGTGTCTTTGTGTGTCTTTGTGGCTGTGTGGCTGTGTGTCTTTGTGGCTGTGTGTCTTTGTGGCTGTGTGTCTTTGTGGCTGTGTGTCTGTGTGTGTGGCTGTGTGGCTGTGTGTGTGTGTGTGTGTGGCTGTGTGTCTGTGTCTGTGTCTGTGTGTGTGTCTCTCTGTGTCTGTGTGTGTGTCTCTCTGTGTCTGTGTGTGTGTCTCTTTGTGTCTGTGTGTGTGTGGCTGTGTCTCTTTGTGTCTGTGTGTGTGTGGCTGTGTCTCTTTGTGTCTGTGTGTGTGTGTGGCTGTGTGTCTTTGTGTCTCTTTGTGGCTGTGTGTCTTTGTGTTTCTTTGTGGCTGTGTGTCTTTGTGTCTGTGTGTGTCTGTGTGTGTCTGTGTGTGTCTGTGTGTGTCTGTGTGTGTCTGTGTGTGGCTGTGTCTGTGTGTGTCTGTGTGTGTCTGTGTGTGTCTGTGTGTGGCTGTGTGTCTTGCGTCTGTGTGTGGCTGTGTGTCTTGCGTCTGTGTGTGGCTGTGTGTCTTTGCGTCTGTGTGTGGCTGTGTGTCTTTGTGTTTCTTTGTGTCTGTGTGTGTGTGGCTGTGTATCTTTGTGTCTCTTTGTGTCTCTTTGTGTCTGTGTGTGTGGGGCTGTGTCTCTTTGTGTCTCTTTGTGTCTGTGTGTGTCTGTGTGTGTGTGGCTGTGTGTCTGTGTGTGTGTGGCTATGTCTCTTTGTGTCTGTGTGTGTCTGTGTGTGTCTGTGTGTGTCTGTGTGTGTCTGTCTGTGTCTGTCTGTGTGTGGCTGTGTCTCTTTGTGTCTGTGTGTCTTTGTGTGTCTGTGTGTGGCTGTGTCTCTTTGTGTCTGTGTGTGTGTCTCTTTGTGGCTGTGTCTCTTTGTGGCTGTGTGTCTTTGTGTCTCTTTGTGTTTGTGTCTCTTTGTGGCTGTGTCTGTGTGTGTGGGGCTGTGTCTCTTTGTGTCTGTGTGTGTGGGGCTGTGTCTCTTTGTGTCTCTTTGTGTGTGTGTGTGAGTGGCTGTGTGTCTTTGTGTCTCTTTGTGTCTGTGTGTGTGTGTGTGGCTGTGTGTCTTTGTGTCTCTTTGTGGCTGTGTGTCTTTGTGTCTCTTTGTGTCTGTCTGTGTCTGTGTGTCTGTGTCTGTGTGTCTGTGTGTGGCTGTGTGTCTTTGTTTCTGTGTGTGGCTGTGTGTCTTTGTTTCTGTGTGTGGCTGTGTGTCTTTGTGTCTGTGTGTGGCTGTGTGTCTTTGTGTTTCTTTGTGTCTGTGTGTGTGGGGCTGTGTCTCTTTGTGTCTCTTTGTGTGTGTGTGTGAGTGGCTGTGTGTCTTTGTGTCTCTTTGTGTCTGTGTGTGTGTGTGTGTGTGTGTGTGGCTGTGTCTCTTTGTGGCTGTGTCTCTTTGTGTCTCTTTGTGTGTGTGTGTGAGTGGCTGTGTGTCTTTGTGTCTCTTTGTGTCTGTGTGTGTGTGTGTGTGTGTGTGGCTGTGTCTCTTTGAGTCTCTTTGTGGGTGTGTCTCTTTGTGGCTGTGTGTCTTTGTGTCTGTGTCTATGTGTGGCTGTGTCTCTTTGTGTCTCTTTGTGTCTGTGTGTGGCTGTGTGTCATTGTGTCTCTTTGTGTCTGTGTGTGTTTGGCTGTGTGTCTTTGTGTCTGTGTCTGTGTGTGTGGCTGTGTGTCTTTGTGTCTCTTTGTGTCTGTGTCTGTGTGTGTGGCTGTGTGTCTTTGTGTCTCTTTGTGTCTGTGTCTGTGTGTGTGGCTGTGTGCCTTTGTGTCTGTGTCTGTGTCTGTGTGTGTGGCTGTGTCTCTTTGTGTGTCTTTGTGTCTTTGTAGCTGTGTGTCTTTGTGTGTGTGTGGCTGTGTGTCTGTGTCTGTGTGTGTGTGTGTGGCTGTGTCTCTTTGTGTCTGTGTGTGTGTCTCTTTGTCTCTTTGTGTCTCTTTGTGTCTCTTTGTGTGTCTTTGTGTGTCTTTGTGGCTGTGTGGCTGTGTGTCTTTGTGGCTGTGTGTCTTTGTGGCTGTGTGTCTGTGTGTGTGGCTGTGTGTCTGTGTGTGTGGCTGTGTGTCTGTGTGTGTGGCTGTATGTCTTTGTGTCTGTGTCTGGGTGTGTGGCTGTGTGTGTGGGTGTGGCTGTGTGTCTTTGTGTCTCTTTATGGCTGTGTGTCTTTGTGTCTGTGTGTGTGGCTGTGTCTCTTTGTGTCTCTTTGTGTCTCTTTGTGTCTCTTTGTGTCTGTGTGTCTGTGTGTGTGTGTGCGTGTGTGTATGTGTGTGCCTGTGTGTGTGTGTGTGTGCCTGTGTGTGTGTGTGTGCCTTTGTGTGTGTGTGTGTGCCTGTGTGTGTGTGTGTGTGGCTGTCTGTCTTTGTGTGTGTGTGTGTGTGTGTGTGTGTGTGTGTGTGTGGCTGTGTGTGTGTGGCTGTGTGTCTTTGTGTCTGTGTGTGTGTGGCTGTGTGTCTTTGTGTCTGTGTGTGTGTGTGTCTGTGTCTGTGTGTGTCTGTGTGTGTGGCTGTCTGTTTTTGTGTCTGTGTGTGTGGCTGTGTGTCTTTGTGTTTCTTTGTGTGTGTGTGTGTGTCTCTTTGTGTATGTGTATGTGGGGCTGTGTGTCTTTGTGTCTCTTTGTGTCTGTGTGTGTGGGGCTGTGTGCCTTTGTGTCTGTGTCTGTGTGCATGTGTGTGTGTGTGGCTGTGTGTCTTTGTGTCTGTGTCTGTGTGTGTGTGTGTGTGTGTGTGTGGCTGTGTGTCTTTGTGTCTCTTTATGGCTGTGTGTCTGTGTGTGTATGTGTGTGCCTGTGTGTGTGTATGTGTGTGCCTGTGTGTGTGTGTGTGTGTGTGTGTGTGTGTGCCTGTGTGTGTGTGTGGCTGTCTGTCTTTGTGTCTTTGTGTCGGTGTGTGTGTGTGTGGCTGTGTCTCTTTGTGTCTCTTTGTGTCTCTTTGTGGCTGTGTGTCTTTGTGTTTCTTTGTGTCTGTGTGTGTGTGGCTGTGTATCTTTGTGTCTCTTTGTGTCTCTTTGTGTCTGTGTGTGTGTGGCTGTGTGTCTTTGTGTCTGTTTCTCTTTGTGTCTGTGTGTGGCTGTGTGTCTGTGTGTCTGTGTGTGTGTGGCTGTGTGTCTGTGTGTGTGTGTGTGGCTATGTCTCTTTGTGTCTGTGTGTGTGTCTGTGTGTGTGTGTGTGTGGGTGTGTGTGTGTGGCTGTGTGTCTGTGTGTGTCTGTCTGTGTGTGGCTGTGTCTCTTTGCGTCTGTGTGTCTTTGTGTGTCTGTGTGTGGCTGTGTCTCTTTGTGTCTCTTTGTGTCTGTGTGTGTGTGGCTTTGTGTATTTGTGTCTTTGTGTCTGTGTGTGTGTGTGTGTGGCTGTGTCTCTTTGTGTCTCTTTGTGTCTGTGTGTGGCTGTGTGTCTTTGTGTGTGTGTGGCTGTGTGTCTTTGTGTCTCTTTGTGTCTGTGTCTGTGTGTGTGGCTGTGTGTCTTTGTGTGTCTTTGTGTCTTTGTGGCTGTGTGTCTTTGTGTGTGTGTGGCTGTGTGTCTGTGTCTGTGTGTGTGTGTGGCTGTGTCTCTTTGTGTGTCTTTGTGTCTTTGTGGCTGTGTGTCTTTGTGTGTGTGTGGCTGTGTGTCTGTGTCTGTGTGTGTGTGTGGCTGTGTCTCTTTGTGTGTCTTTGTGTCTTTGTGGCTGTGTGTCTTTGTGTGTGTGTGGCTGTGTGTCTGTGTCTGTGTGTGTGTGTGGCTGTGTCTCTTTGTGTCTGTGTGTGTGTCTCTTTGTCTCTTTGTGTCTGTGTGTCTCTTTGTGTCTGTGTGTCTCTTTGTGGTTCTTTGTGGTTCTTTGTGGTTCTTTGGGTGTCTTTGTGTGTCTTTGTGTCTCTTTGTGTGTCTGTGGCTGTGTGTCTTTGTGGCTGTGTGTCTTTGTGTGTGTGTGGCTGTGTGTCTGTGTGTGTGGCTGTGTGTCTGTGTGTGTGGCTGTGTCTCTTTGTGTGTGTGTGTGTGTCTGTGTGTATGGCTGTGTGTCTGTGTCTGTGTGTGTGTGGCTGTGTCTCTCTGTGTCTGTGTGTGTGTCTCTTTGTGTCTGTGTGTGTGTGGCTGTGTCTCTTTGTGTCTCTTTGTGTCTGTGTGTGGCTGTATGTCTTTGTGTCTCTTTGTGTCTGTGTGTGGCTGTGTGTCTTTGTATCTGTGTGTCTTTGTGTCTGTGTGTGGCTGTGTGTGTGTGTCTTTGTGTCTGTGTGTGGCTGCGTGTCTTTGTGTCTGTGTGTCTTTGTGTCTCTTTGTGTCTGTGTGTGTGGCTGTGTGTCTTTGTGTCTCTTTGTGGCTGTGTGTCTTTGTGTGTGTGTGTGTGTCTGTGTGTGGCTGTGTGTCTTTGTGTCTGTGTGTGGCTGTGTGTCTTTGTGTTTCTTTGTGTCTGTGTGTGTGTGGCTGTGTATCTTTGTGTCTCTTTGTGTCTGTGTGTGTGGGGCTGTGTGTCTTTGTGTCTC